>NW_020439392.1:13205-13725 GCF_000699045.2 Agrilus planipennis | reverse complement strand
AAAGCTGTCCTATTTTTTAAGTAAAACTTCTTTACGCACGATAGAGTAAGTTCGTTTCATGCGAGTTGTTTTGTAACGAAATCATGCAACGGATGTCCCCCCTCTACTCGGGCACGTAGTTGAGTTCGTAATGGGGATTATTTGAGCCGTGAGCGCGCTTCAATGCTACGTTCGTTACAGGCAACTCCGGCATGCATAGTGTAAAATTTAAATTCATAGTGTACAAATAATACCCTTAAACCAATTCCTTAATCCCTATCCCGGTATGTTTGTGTGTTTGAAGAAGTTTCACTTCAGTAGCGTGTTGTATAATTACACGTTGTATTCGTTTTTTATTGTCATAAAGAAGATTTTTCAAGACATTCTATAGTATATTTACTAACAGCATTGCACCCGTGCGAAGCATAGTGTACAAATAATACCATTAAACCAATTCCTTAACCCCTATCCCGGTATGTTTGTGTGTTTGAAGAAGTTTCACTTCAGTAGCGTGTTGTATAATTACACGTTGTATTTTTTT
>NW_020439392.1:2849-12822 GCF_000699045.2 Agrilus planipennis | reverse complement strand
GAGAAATAGAAGGTTTAATTACACCGTCATTGAGCAATTTTTTAACTTGGTTTTGAATCTCGTCTTTGAGTTTTTGGGGGTAACGAAAATGTTTTTGGTAAACAGGTGAATCGTCTGTTGTCCTGATATGATGTGTTACCTGTGTGGTCGCGGTTAATTTTTGTTGGTCGTCGCTAAAAATTGATTTGAATTCCTTACAAAGTTTTGTAATTTTATTTTTTTCTTCATTGTTCATATGGTCTAATCGGAGTTGTTTTATTACATTGCAATTTATATTGTCATCAATTGGAGCTTTGTCTGAGTAAACGTATTTGTCAAGGGTATCTACATCCATAGGCTCATCGATGTGAATGTTATTGAGACATTGCACATCAGCAAAACCGTTATCTACATTATAGATACCTGGTACAATTTGTTCATGGTCAAGTATAACACAAGATCCTTTGTGTAAATTAACTGGGATTTTGCAAGTGATGTTTGTTAGAATTTTATCTCTTGTCTCGTGAAATTGTATCTGTGTATGTTCGGTAGTCAATGTATTGTTAGAATAATTTATTATTGCATTCATTTTAGTCAAGTCAGCATGACTAATTAATGCGTCGAATGTTGTATGAAAGTCAAAAACTGAAAATTCAATGTAGGTGGGTTCGTCAAATTCATGTAACAAAGGAATGTACAATTTGTACTGTCCTTTGGTCTGTCCGTGGGCCGTTTTAACTTCGAAGGGTTCTTCGTATAAATAATCAGAAAAATATTTAAAAGCCAAAGAAGAATTCATAATAGAGTCTGAAGCTCCACTATCTATCAAAATTTTGCAGTCGTATTCATTTGAGTAAATGTAGGGTAGTCTGGGTGTTTTTACTAAAGCATTGTTAATTTCTTCTAAGTCTATGTAATTTTGTCTTTCGAGGCCTGTGTATGAAAATTTTCATTTTCATTTTCATTTTGGTCGATGTTATTTTCATCTAATTGTGAGTCAGTACAGTCGTCAGGTTCATAGGACGTATCGGTATCAAGAGGTTGGACGGGTAGGTAAGCATTTCCGTATTCGTCATAAACATATGGGTCTTGTTCAACATTTGTCAATTCCTCAACTAAGAAATTGGGTCGTTGTTGGTTTTGGAAATTATTAGGTCTTGATTGATTTTGGAAATTATTGGGTCGTCTAAATTGAGAGACGGTTCTCATTGAAACGTCGCCAGTATTAGGTCTTTGAAAATTGTTTCGAGGAGTATTCCTTTGTTGTTGTTGTTGGAATACCGGGTGAGGCTTAGGCGCAATGAAAGGTTTGAAGGGAGTATTTCTGTTTAATAAAGGAAATTGTTGTCTAGGAATTTGTTGAAAGGTTTGAGGGTTGGTGAAGGGTTGTCTTTGCATTGGACTGAAATTTTGTCGAGGTGCAAAGTAATTTGTCTGTGGATGTTGTTTGTGTGTGGTGGTATTGTGTGGGTGTGGCTTTTTGGAAGTACCTGCCATTTGCCTATATATTTCCAATTTCTTGTTTTCATTGTCTAATTCTTTGCAATAATTGAGTGCCTGAGATAATGAAAGGGGTCGTCTTATTTTTAAATCTGAATAATAGGGTTCACCTACAGATAATTTAAAAATATTAAGGGCCTCTTTCTTATAGTGACTCATTAATGCATTTTGGATTGGGTCACCTTCAAAAACACCTGCTAATTTAGTTAAAATAACCTGAATTTTGTCGTAAAAATCCTCAACAGTTTCGTTAGGTTTTCTAACGCAAGAAATTAATTGATTGAATAACAAATCTTCATTTTCTGGTGACTTAAATTTTGTGGTGATTAAAGCTTTTAATGTAGACCAATCACTTGGCCTTTCTACTAAATATGCAGATTCTGCTCTGCCGGTTAGTTTACTAACAATGTGTCGAAATTTCAAATTTCTATAGGCCGGAGTTGTGGTAGAGACATTAGCGTCAAAATTATCACAATCCGAAATGAACCTATCTACTTTTTCGGGAGAACCATCAAATGGAGCGATGATTTCACCAAAAGCCTTGATTAATTTCAAAAATTCGTCGAGTGATGCCATGCCGTGCAATAATTAAAACGGAAAAGGGGAAAATAGTATAAAAACAGGAGATACAGCAATTGTACTCACGTTTTAAAATCCTCCCAATACTCCTGATCCTTTAGTGGAACGTTTCGTCAGGAATTGTCCAGTCGAAGGTGAAGGACTTTTCAGATGATGAAATGATGTTCCAGGGGTCGGAAGTCTTTTCCAAGGGTGTTTGTTCCTGATGTGGATAGAGACGTCGCAGAAGTTGAAACTCTGAGGTGTTTGGGATGAAATTTGTTGATTTCCACCTTCTCTATCCTGTTCCGGGCAGCGCCAGTTAAAACGTACGATGTTCGAATGGAGTTTTTAAAAACTTTGTTTTAACACATTTATTTGGTTCGGTTTTCAGGAACCTGGATTACACTTTATTTTATCTTAACTATTACACAAAAATGATGGCAAATGAACAACTAGCATAGGTTTGACCTATAAAGTAGACTGTTGATTGAATGAGAAAATTGTGAGCTTATATACTAATTAGATGTGTCATGGCCGGTGGTATAATTCATAGGTAGGGGCAAAGGTCGCTGGATGTAACTCCTCCTCCCTTAGGATGAAAGACGTCCTCGTCTTCAAACGATTATAGGACAAGGGTGTGCTGGAGATTTTTTCAATTCTTTGTTCTTTGTTGTTTGTTGTTCTTGACCATGTTCTTCATTGGCTCGGTGTCGGTTCTTCTTGAGCAGAACAGACCTTATCCGTCCCTTGAGACACAAGGTAGTGATTAGGGTGGTTAATATCACGAACGAGAGGGTCGTCATGGCAGCGTAATATTGGTTTTTATCTACGACAGCACAATTGCTATACCATAGGAGAAGGGTTTCATATTTGAGCATAAAAATAGAGGGTATTAAAAGGATAGTATTTTAGTTTATTAAGGGATGGATTTTGTTTAATTTGAATCGAATAGGTTTTACAATAGGAAAGCTTATAATACACAACACAGTATCATTTGACAAGATAACGGTTTGTTTATTAAACTTTAATTGATTTAATGGTTCTTCTTCATCGGTAGACAGTAGTTGGCTTTTTGAATAAATTTCTTGAAGATGTTTAATCATTTCGCTAATTTGGATATTAGAAATGGTTTCAAAATTTGGAATATTTTCGCGGGCGAAAGTGATTGATCGTTCCAAAAGTTGCAAATAGTTCAAGAGATTACTTGCAATTTGAGTCAAATGTAATCCATTTATTTCTTTTTGAAGGCTAGTTGTTGCAGCATTAAACGCATTAAATGACTTACTATAATTTTCTTGAACAGTATTGATTAAATTTACGTAGTCATTAGAAATATGATGGGCCAATGACAAATACTGGTCTTGCTTTTCAATTGTTTTCTTTTGATTTTCAAAAAGTTTATACATGTTTGATTTTAATTCTTCATACTGATCTTCATCTACTGTCCCAAACAGGAAATTAAGTGCATTTCCTACTCCGTTTATTAGTCCGCGAGGGTTTCTTCGGATTTTGAATTTATGAAGGGTGTCATTAATGTTGGATAATACAGTTTCTAACGTGTAAAATATGTCAGATCTGTGTTGAAGTTTTAATACAGCGGTTTTTGTTATTAAGTCGGTATAGGCTTCTCGTGCTAAGGTAAGATTGATGGAATAAGCAAAGTTGTGGTAATGGGAAAATACGAGGGTATTTCCAAAATTTTCGGATACATAGGTAATGTTACTGTCTAATTTTGTAACGTCAGTTGTCTCGGCTTGTGCCAGGCTGAGGAGAAGGGTGATCAGGAATGTCTTCGTCATCCTGCAACAAAACGACTTTTCTTACCCTTCTAATGTTACGAAGTGGTATTTTTCTAATTTTTGTTTGACCTGCCAATATTCCTTCAATTCTGTCATTATTTTGGTCGATTTTGGTAGTTCTTTGAAATTTAGGGGCCATTTTAGATTTGTCAGATGTTTTGGTATAAATTTCTCTTGGTAATTCAGGAATAGGGTCACTTTGTTGATTAATTTTGTCTAACGCTTTTTGATTTCTGTCTAAATTTCGATTTTTAACTTTTTCATACAATACAGATAGTTCTTTAATTCTGTTGTTTATGTAATTGCTGGGGTTGTTGAACTCTGGGAGTTCCAAGTCTGTTATGTCTTTGTAAGGTCCATTAATTACTTCAAAGGGTCTAAATTTGGTGGTAGATTGAATTGAGTTGTTATACATGAAAATAGATTGTATCATTAAATTTGGAATTGTTTCTTCAGGATTGGTTTGTTTCAAAATTGTTAATTTTTCTTTTAATGTGCCGTGAATTCTTTCAAGTGGACTGATAGTAGTCGGGTTGCCTGTGCTTGCGAAGTGCAAGTCGATGTGATAAAGTTTACAGAAATCTTTGAGATGGGGGTTGTAAAATTCTGTCCCCATGTCAACTAAAATTTTACCAGGAAGATTGTGATGGTTAATGAAATGTCTTAATTTATTAACTATGGTAATGCCATTTTTATCTGTTATGTGATATGCTTGCGCATATTTACTGAAATGGTCGAAGAATGTCAAAAATGTATTATTTTCAATAGTAAATAAATCCATCATTATTATTTCAAAAGGTTTTGAAGATACCATGGGTCCTTTGTATGGTGGTTTATAGGGGTTTCGTTCGTATTTTGATTTTAAACATACATCGCATTTATTGATGTAAAGCGTGATTAATTTCTTTAAATTTGGATAATAAAATTTTGTTCTGAAATGGGAATAGGTCTCTTCGATACCATTATGATTAGTATCATGATAGTTCGATATTAATTCAAGAGCCTTTTCTCTATTATAGGGTGTTAAGTCCAAAAGGGTTTTCGTAAAAGTTACATTATTGTTTTGTCCAAGTAATACTTCATGTAACGTTTGAAATATGGAATGTTGAAAAGCGTCGTTAATGTTTTTGTCAAAATGTATTCCTACTTGGATGGGAACTTTAAAGGGTATGTTTGTCAATTGATGTTTAAGCCAGAATAGAGTTTGTTCGTTTTCCAAAGTAATGTTAATTCTGAATCTACTATTTGGTAGGGTTTTTGTTGTCAATTTACGTTTTCCTAATTTAAATGTGAACTGTAAAGGGAAAACCTGAAGGGGTTTCTCTTCTGATAATTTCATTGTAGGTATAGGATTTTCTTGGTTGGAGTGTACAGTAACTAAGTCGTTATTATCATTGTTGGGTTCATTAACATTACTGGGTTCAACTAATTCGGCTAATTGGGATAAAAGTTCGTCAGCTTCTTCTGGGGATAAAAAGTCTAAGTCTTGATCCGAACAGGGGTTGGCAAATAATGAATCTATGTCAAAATCGTCTTCTTCAAGAGCGTTTATTTCCATTCGCGAAAGTGCGTCTGCTACGTGATTTTCTTTACCTTTTATGTGTTTAATTTCAAAATTATATTCAGAAAGTTTAATTTTCCAGCGGGCTAGTCTGCTGTTTGGTTCTTTTAGGTTTTGTAACCAAACTAAAGGCATATGATCAGTATAAAGGGTGAATTTTCTACCGTAGATGTAGGGCCTAAAATGTTTACAAGATTCTACTACAGCCAATAATTCTTTCTCTGTAGTACTGTAATTTCTTTCAGCCGTGTTAAGTGTACGAGAGTAAAAAGCAATGGGGTGTCCTTCTTGGGAAATTACGGAACCTATCGCCTTATCGCTAGCGTCAGTGGTAATAGAAAAATGTTTATTAAAATCTGGATAAGCTAAAACAGGAGCGTTTGTAATTAATTCTTTAATTTTGTTGATAGCCTCCAAATACGAGGGATCTTTAACATTAATTGATGTATTCTTCTTTAGACATCGCGTAAGGGGAATGACAATTTTGGAATAATTTTTTATAAATTTTCTGTAATAGCCACTCAAGCCTAAAAATGATTTGAGTTCTTTTACAGTTTTTGGTACAGGAAATTTGTTGATGGAAGTAATTTTGTCGGGATTTGGTTTGATTCCTCCAGTAGTGATTACGTGTCCTAAAAAGGGAACTTCTTTTCTTAGAAATTCGGATTTATCTAAAGATACTTTTAAATTTACGTCTTTTAATCTTTGGAAAACCTGTTTTAGGTGTATTATGTGTTCATGTAAAGATTTTGAAAATATTACAATGTCGTCCATGTAGACAAAAGCAAATTTGTACAAAAAGTCACGTAGTACAGTGTCCATCATTCGTTGGAATGTTGCGGGTGCATTTTTGAGTCCAAACGGCATACGTACATATTCGTAATGACCGTTGTCAATGGAAAAAGCAGTTTTTTCAGTACTGTCTTTGTGAAGGGGAATTTGTAGGAAGCCGGAAGTTAAGTCTAAAGTGGAGTAATAAGAACATTTTCCTAAGGAATCTAAAACGTCTTCAATTCGGGATAAAGGGTATTTGTCTTCTATTGTCTTTTTGTTTAATTCGCGGAAGTCAATGACCATGCGCCATTTCTTTTTTCCTGATGCATCCATCTTTTTTGGAACTATCCAAACAGAGGAAGCGTAAGGAGAAATAGAAAGTTTAATTACACCGTCATTGAGCAATTTTTTAACTTGGTTTTGAATCTCGTCTTTGAGTTTTTGGGGGTAACGAAAATTCTTTTGGTAAACGGGAGAATCGTCTGTTGTCCTGATATGATGTGTTACCTGTGTGGTCGCGGTTAATTTTTGTTGGTCGTCGCTAAAAATTGATTTGAATTCCTTACAAAGTTTTGTAATTTTATTTTTTTCTTCATTGTTCATATGGTCTAATCGGAGTTGTTTTATTACATTGCAATTTATATTGTCATCAATTGGAGCTTTGTCTGAGTAAACGTATTTGTCAAGGGTATCTACATCCATAGGCTCATCGATGTGAATGTTATTGAGACATTGCACATCAGCAAAACCGTTATCTACATTATAGATACCTGGTACAATTTGTTCATGGTCAAGTATAACACAAGATCCTTTGTGTAAATTAACTGGGATTTTGCAAGTGATGTTTGTTAGAATTTTATCTCTTGTCTCGTGAAATTGTATCTGTGTATGTTCGGTAGTCAATGTATTGTTAGAATAATTTATTATTGCATTCATTTTAGTCAAGTCAGCATGACTAATTAATGCGTCGAATGTTGTATGAAAGTCAAAAACTGAAAATTCAATGTAGGTGGGTTCGTCAAATTCATGTAACAAAGGAATGTACAATTTGTACTGTCCTTTGGTCTGTCCGTGGGCCGTTTTAACTTCGAAGGGTTCTTCGTATAAATAATCAGAAAAATATTTAAAAGCCAAAGAAGAATTCATAATAGAGTCTGAAGCTCCACTATCTATCAAAATTTTGCAGTCGTATTCATTTGAGTAAATGTAGGGTAGTCTGGGTGTTTTTACTAAAGCATTGTTAATTTCTTCTAAGTCTATGTAATTTTGTCTTTCGAGGCCTGTGTATGAAAATTTTCATTTTCATTTTCATTTTGGTCGATGTTATTTTCATCTAATTGTGAGTCAGTACAGTCGTCAGGTTCATAGGACGTATCGGTATCAAGAGGTTGGACGGGTAGGTAAGCATTTCCGTATTCGTCATAAACATATGGGTCTTGTTCAACATTTGTCAATTCCTCAACTAAGAAATTGGGTCGTTGTTGGTTTTGGAAATTATTAGGTCTTGATTGATTTTGGAAATTATTGGGTCGTCTAAATTGAGAGACGGTTCTCATTGAAACGTCGCCAGTATTAGGTCTTTGAAAATTGTTTCGAGGAGTATTCCTTTGTTGTTGTTGTTGGAATACCGGGTGAGGCTTAGGCGCAATGAAAGGTTTGAAGGGAGTATTTCTGTTTAATAAAGGAAATTGTTGTCTAGGAATTTGTTGAAAGGTTTGAGGGTTGGTGAAGGGTTGTCTTTGCATTGGACTGAAATTTTGTCGAGGTGCAAAGTAATTCGTCTGTGGATGTTGTTTGTGTGTGGTGGTATTGTGTGGGTGTGGCTTTTTGGAAGTACCTGCCATTTGCCTATATATTTCCAATTTCTTGTTTTCATTGTCTAATTCTTTGCAATAATTGAGTGCCTGAGATAATGAAAGGGGTCGTCTTATTTTTAAATCTGAATAATAGGGTTCACCTACAGATAATTTAAAAATATTAAGGGCCTCTTTCTTATAGTGACTCATTAATGCATTTTGGATTGGGTCACCTTCAAAAACACCTGCTAATTTAGTTAAAATAACCTGAATTTTGTCGTAAAAATCCTCAACAGTTTCGTTAGGTTTTCTAACGCAAGAAATTAATTGATTGAATAACAAATCTTCATTTTCTGGTGATTTAAATTT
The DNA here is from genome assembly GCF_000699045.2 of Agrilus planipennis. Classification (NCBI taxonomy): domain Eukaryota; kingdom Metazoa; phylum Arthropoda; class Insecta; order Coleoptera; family Buprestidae; genus Agrilus; species Agrilus planipennis. Next base: position 4,483 of record NW_020439392.1, on the reverse strand, counting down.
TGTGGTGATTAAAGCTTTTAATGTAGACCAATCACTTGGCCTTTCTACTAAATATGCAGATTCTGCTCTGCCGGTTAGTTTACTAACAATGTGTCGAAATTTCAAATTTCTATAGGCCGGAGTTGTGGTAGAGACATTAGCGTCAAAATTATCACAATCCGAAATGAACCTATCTACTTTTTCGGGAGAACCATCAAATGGAGCGATGATTTCACCAAAAGCCTTGATTAATTTCAAAAATTCGTCGAGTGATGCCATGCCGTGCAATAATTAAAACGGAAAAGGGGAAAACAATATAAAAACAGGAGATACAGCAATTGTACTCACGTTTTAAAATCCTCCCAATACTCCTGATCCTTTAGTGGAACGTTTCATCAGGAATTGTCCAGTCGAAGGTGAAGGACTTTTCAGATGATGAAATGATGTTCCAGGGGTCGGAAGTCTTTTCCAATGGTGTTGGTTCCTGATGTGGATAGAGACGTCGCAGAAGTTGAAACTCTGAGGTGTTTGAGTTGAAATTCGTCGATTTCCACCTTCTCTATCCTGTTCGCAGCGCCAGTTAAAACGTACGATGTTCGAATGGAGTTTTAAAAACACTTTGTTTTAACACATTTATTTGGTTCGGTTTTCAGGAACCTGGATTACACTTTATTATCTTAATTATTACACACTATTGATGGCAAATGAACAAGTTACATAGGTTTGACCTATAAAGTAGACTGTTGATTGAATGAGAAAATTGTGAGCTTATATACTAATTAGACGTGTCATGGCCGGTGGTATAATTCATAGGTAGGGGCAAAGGTCGCTGGATGTAACTCCACGAAGAAAACTTAGCGCTAATAAAATCAACTGTTAAGAGCAATTTGTACCCGGAAAAATTCATCGATTGTTATATCAAAAAGGGACTTCGTTTTTATGAAAACAAAATTCCAAAAGAAAAGCCGGAAACCAAAAATACTGTCTACGTAGTAATGCCGTTTGTTAATAATGCTGATATTAAGTTGAAAAAAACGTTGAAAAAATATGATGTAACACCTGTGTTTTATAACAATTTGAAAAATAGCGTTAATTTTAGTAAGCTTAAAGGTTGTTAACAGATCGAATATTGTATATGAAATCCCGTGTAAAAGCTGCGATAAAGTATACATTGGACAAACGAAACGGTATATGAGAATAAGAAATTACGAACATGATTATAATATAAAAAAGAATAAAACATCTCATAATGCTCTGACAAAGCATAGAATTAAGTTTGATCATAATTTTGATTGCGAAAAAACAAAAATTAGACACTCCGAAAGATTCTACAAAAAACGCATAATTAGAGAAATGATTAGCATTGTAAAAACTCCAAACGCGATAAATGAAAGATCAGATGTAGACGGATTGAGCGCCACGTATTTAGGATTATTGGAACGAAAACGTTGTTGGCGCTAGTCGCACAGGTCGTCGCGCGCGCCTTCGACCTAATCGCTCTAATTCTGTTTTTGACGTGATAACGTCTTATAATTCGATGGAGCCGGCTGCACGCACGAAAAAACATGACTCATGCGGCGTTACCTCGCTCTGAGGCGTTCCATTTAAGGCTTGAAGTGCAAGCGAGAGCGCGGAACGAGCGACAAAGAGGCACA
>NW_020439392.1:0-2730 GCF_000699045.2 Agrilus planipennis | reverse complement strand
TTCACTTACATGTTATTTTTTTTATTGGCTTGTTTTAAATATTTCAACTAAACCCATTCTGATAATTTTAATTTTTCTTGGTAAACATAACTTGCATAGGTAGCGTATTATTTTCAAATAGGGATGATTTATTGAATTTTACGCAATCTTTCTTATCTAAATATAATTTATTGTAATCGACTCAGAGTAGTTTATGAGGTGTTAATTAATTTAAAAGAGTGACGAACTTTTTTCTATGTAAAATTTATTGTAATCGACTCAAAGTAATTTATGTGGTGTTATTTAATTTAAATGTGTGACGAACAAAAAAGGGTAACACGCAGTCAGAAAAAATCGAGCTCGGAGGCAAACGTTGAACAAATAAGTAACAAAAATAATCAGGGGGCAACAAATTCGAAAGAGTTCAGACCAACACACAGCAGCACTACTACAGATCCTTTCACACCTCAATCATCCTTGTCCAGAAGTCCACCACGACAATCTCCATCTATTTTTACATTTGAATTACCTGAAGTATATCAGGCACCGAATTCTAACTCTACTCAATTAACAATTACACCGACCCCTACTTACACGCCACAGAACGCTGAAAAACGCAACCTAATAACACAAACACCTAGGTCACCTACACTACAAATAAATCAACCGCAATTACAAAAGACACTAACATTACCAACCCCTCAAAAACCTCGCACTAATTCACCAAACGAAATCATGCAAAATACCACATTATCAAATGCTTTTGCGGAAACAAAGCAACCAGCTACTCCTAAATTTATACCACCGCCAACGTTTGATCCAAGCTCGGATTCTGCTTTAACTTTTTTATCAAAATATGACAGAACAGCTGCGTGTAATGGTTGGACAGATACATATAAAATTGTTTATTTCGGAAGTTTCCTAGAGGGACCCGCTAATATTTGGTATAATGAATATATAAAAAATGAACAAAATAGGGAAAACGACTGGTAAAAAATCAAAAACGATTTTAAAAAAGAATTTAACGGGGAACAACCAATGCGTAAATTAAAATTTAAATTTCAAAACCGAAAACAACGTGATGATGAAGATCTAAAAAAATACTACTATGATATTTTAAGTATAGCCTACGAAATCGATGCCGATATTCCTTTCCAAACATTTAGGGACCAATTTGAGAATGGACTGCACTCATCATTTGCAGAAACTTATTATCTATTTAGTAACGGTATAACAACGTTTGATGAACGGTTAAGCGAAGTTAAGGGTTTTAATCGATCCAAACATCACTTCTAACAATAATCCCAACCCATGGATGAAGATCATCTAAAGAAAATACAAGAAACCACGCATCCGGCAGCAGAGGAAATATGCGGTCAAGGTTCCAGCAAAACTATCGAAATCCACCCTCAACACCACAACATTGTCCCTGGAACGCGAATAATTATTATCAGTCTTCAACACCCATCGGTAATTTTCAAGGAAATTACCAAAATCAATACAGGATATACCAAGGAAATGGGAACAGAGGAGAAAATGTGCAAAGAGGAAATGTGTCCAGAGAAAATGGTTACAGGGGAAATCAACAACGAAATTCGTAAAATCAAAGCCGACAAATAAATCAACATTATACACCTTTATAGTGGACGACTCAAGTAAATATCCCGATGAGTTTCTCCTATGCACATCGGATTTTACAAAAAACATATTAAAAGTCAAAGGTTGCGTCAATAACAACTCATTTGTTAATATTCTATTAGATACGGGGTCTAGTAAATGCATAGTCGATAAATCATTAGCAAATAAAATAACTCCACTTAATAATACATTTAATTTAGTAACAGCGGAAGGTAACAAAATACAACCCTTAGGTACAAGTGACATCCCAATTAAATTAGGTAATTTACAAGGGTATATTTCAGCTTTAGTGGTAGATAATTTATCAAAGCCGATAATATTAGGTACCGACTTTTTATCAAAAAATAATGCGGTAATTGATTTTCCCAATAAAATGGTGTACTTAAAAAATAAAGAAACAAAGACAACCCTAAAATTCGACGAACAAGAAGACATATCATCCTTTACAGAAGCGTTAAACACAACGAGCTTAACCAGCTGAATACCATGGATGCACCGTTGAGTGAAGATCAGGATAATGAATATGTAAAGGAAATCCTCTATAAAGTATCTTCTTTAAACGACCACACCCTTAATTCGAAACAACCCCTTGATATAACATTAGACTGTAATATTCTAGAAGAAACACAAATTAAGAACATGGAATTCGGGGAAAACGATCCATTCCTGAAGAAAAGGGACAATATAATAAACAAATATCGTCGCTCTGTAAAAGACACCAAAAATGGTAACAAAAAAAGAGGTCCAGCAAAGGCAGCAACTCCTACTGTTTACGAAAGAACTTTCATTGTCGATCAACCAAATAAGCAAAAATTCGGAAAATTTCAGGAAAAACGACACCTTAATATCAACTACATTCCAGAAGACGGAAGACATAATGAAAATCATCGAAAAGCACATAAAAGTTATGCAAGAAAACATTTTTCAAACAACAAGGGAACAAGATTTTTCATGAATGATTTCAGCAGCACAAATATCCCGTCAGTAAGAGGCCAATCATTAGGCCCAGAACCTTCAGCTCACGTCCTACTCAGCACAATTTGTACCAGCCTAACCATATTCCTTATATACATGGCATATTATCTCGTCAAATGTTTAAAACGAAGAAAAAAA
>NW_020439391.1:9730-13914 GCF_000699045.2 Agrilus planipennis | reverse complement strand
GTTGGTTTTGCATGGTTTTAGAAAGTTTGGATGAATTTGTCTCATAACTTGTTTTTTAAGTTAATTTTATTTAAATTTTCATTTATTGGTTGGCTAGAAAACGCGTGCTCGCACGAATATGTCGATCCGAGGATAGTCAGTACTCGAAATGCCAACTTCTTCCTCACTGTAACAATCTGGAAGACTATTGGGATACGGTGAAAAACGAGTACAAGTGGCTGAGAGATAGAATCGGTGCCTAATCCTCGTTAACCGATTCAAAACGGTTTTTAAATGTTTTTTTTTCTAAAATAAATAATACTTGCGTATGGAATCAAAGAGCCGCAGCTTCACAACTAAAGAGCCGCATGTGGCTCGCGTGTCGCAGGTTGCCGATACCTGGACTAAACCATCAATGTTAACTGTGTCGGAATATGAGAACTTGATCGATATTAAAACTTCATCCTCTTTAAAACAAAAATTTCAATTAACTAACTGATTCAAATTTTAGTGACCTTTGGATCAAACTTAAAAATGAATACCACCCTACAGTCGTCGAGAAGGTTATCACAGTTAGTGTCTCGACTTGTATCGACTACAGATTACTGACGAGGTTTTCAGTTTATGTCTACACTAAAAATAAATTTAGAACTAGATTGGATTTCATTTCGGATATTCGAATTCAATTGTGAGACATTAAATCTAATTTTAATGCTATTATGTTTAAGCAAAAATGTGCACAATAAATAATTGTAACAAAGATTCCGAATTCAAAAATCAAGTTGAAGAGAACAAGAAGGTGTCAGTGGTCTTAGATATAAAGCTAATTTTCTGTCGAGATGGGGTTCCGTCAAAAAATAGTGGGTCAAAAAGAGCCCTCTAATAAAAAAATTGGGAGCCGCTGGTCTAGAGTCTTGATCATTAATCGGTAAACGTTTTTAGCTGGAAGAACCATTTTCATTAAAAGTATTGTTTCATGAATTTCAAAGAGCCACAAATGTTTAATTCGACTTTTACATTTTATTTCAAGTTTGTATCGGATAAAAAAGTGAGATACCTAATTAATTGAAATACGATTTTATTAATTATTATTTATATTATACAAGAGAAATTATATTAAAAAAATCAATGCGAACGGTGACCTTGCATTTCTCTAGAAAGTCTTGGGTAAGTCCGACACATAATCAGTAGTAAAACTTGCTTCTAAATTTTGATTAGTTATTTGACTTCTGATCGTGTTCTTTATTCAGTTCATAGAAGAGAAAACTTGCTAGCACGAATATGTTCTGTCCTTTCCGATTTAGCTTTTATTTTTTTAAGAGAACTTGAAGAGCCGCATTTTACCGACCCCTGGCTCTAGATGATAGTGAGAATAAACCTTTAAGCGAATTGTACGTAATAGAGTAAATAGTTACATGATGGTGAATTGTGTTAGGTATAACCTCAAACTAATAGGTTAATGATAAGAACAGTTTAGTACGTATTGTATTGTAACTAATGCTATAAATTCGTATGTAAGTTTTTTGTATGTTTGTTTCAGGCATTAAGTAACTACTCAATCGATCATCATAAAATTTTTGTACACATATTGTTAGACCTAGATTAGATTACTGTTCGCAAATAGTTAAGAATGTGGGATGTTCTAGTTTTGGGAAAAAAAAACTCAGGATAGGAAAGAGTGGGGGTACCTGTCCAACCAGTCCTAAGACTGATACCCTTAGGGTGATTGATAGGGACATGTAAAAGGACATAGGGTACCGTTTATCCAGAAAAAATACTCTGGAGGGATTGAAAAATTTGTTTTATGTGGTCGTCGGTGATCTTTGACTGGTATATAGGTCATCAACGTGACTGAAGCCGCGAGTAAAAGCTAGTGAATACATTATTAATTTTAGTCTCTTATTAGAAAGTACTTAAGTGTATCTGTACTGTCCAGTGAGATTTTCCGATTGATTTTTTTTTTGTCTTTACCATAGAATTAAATGACCAATTTTTTTTGTTGCCTTACATAAAATTCTCTGCATGTCTTTGTTCTAAAACTTTTATGGCATGGTTTCACTCAGCTATTAATGTCCTCTAATGTCATGACTTGTTTGCACCCCAACAAATTTGCGTATGATTATCTTTATTCATGAATTTAATCAATAAAATCTGAGAGAATAAACACAGCAGTATTTTAATTTTTATATACTGAAACAAACTTTACATTTATAATTATCCATAACCAAGGGGGGTAAGCGGTAATGACTTTAAGATGGCTATTGTTTAATGAGATTTTTTTAAAGGATGCAATTGTTCCATGTTAACAATGAGCCGGGCGACCTTGTCAACATTAATAACACTATATAATGTTGCTTAAAAATACAGAAATATATAAAGCGGTGGCCAAGTCTAACGTAACGAATACGTTCATTATTTCCTTAAAAAACTTCTGTTTTACATTATATTAAATTAATAAAAAATGGTACCTATATGTAAATCTCAAAGTTTGGGGAAGAATTAAATGGTATATAGTCCTTCTTAAATATATGCTACCGGAAATGTATGAAATCCGTCATTGTATACAATTCCTAGGAAATGTATATAATTCCTAAAATCGCCGGTAAATGTGTGAAATAAATTATTTTAGACACATTTGCTAAGAAATGTACACATTTCCTAAATAGCAATCGAAAATGTATTACAGGCGACACTACATAGTTAATAATACGGCAGGCTGTTTGTAGATGTGCCTATATCCAATGATGACGTCATTGTTTGGTTAGGTAGATTTATGACAGACTGGAGTTTCTTTAATGCCCCTGCCCGCCGAAAGTGATTTAAATTTTTAGTATGTTGTAGAATTGATAATACACTGATCATATATATTGGGCACGGAGATCATAATGAAGCATACCTTTCGAAGACATTATTCCAACATATTAGTCCGCCTCTGGCAGGCAGGGGCATTATGGAAACTCCAGTCTGTCATAAATCTACCATAAATAACAATACAATAACGTCACTAATACATATATATCTCCAAATCTAACCTAACCAAACAATAACGTCACCATTTATTCATTTTATTCACAGAAAGAAAGAAATTAGTTTTATACATTTCCTAGTACAATATCGGAATTTCATATAATTCCTAGGAAATGTATATATTTCCCGGGATATGTATGTATTAAAAAATTTTTTAAAAATTTTTTTGGATTTCCTAAATAGCCTCGGAATTGTATACATTTTCTAGGAATTGTATACAATTCCTAGATTTCATTCATTTCCAGTATCATATATACTTTACCGCTAATATTTTAGAAAATCACGTATCTAATGTGGATGGTATATTTCATTTATCTAAAATGTCTACGTAATAATACAGCTTTCTTTTCTTTGTTACAGGTAAGCTAAGAATATATCCATCAACATGGAATTAAATAGTTATAGAAATCTAACATCTTGGTAAGTAATACGTAATGTTGGGATTTTTAATATATCAAGTATATGTATGCCTCGTCAATAGTTAGCTGATGCAGGTAGAAGGTGTAACAGTATTTGATAGAAGATTAAATTGTACGACTGATGTATTAATGTAAACATTTCAAACTTGTTTTAATAAGTACTTATGACAAAAACATTAAAAAAGTCTTTCCTTTTTTGCGCCAAATGTTTTTTTTTTTGGTTTGAACATCCTTTCTTCGGCATAGAAATCCCCAGGAAAAATATGGAAATTTCTGTAAAAAGCTGGAGAACAAAACAACAACGGTATTCGAAAGTGTATTATTTGAATTTAAAACATTATAAAATTACCATTTTCATGTGGAACGGCTTTCTCCACTATTACAGGTTTCAGGGTCTCGCTTTCGTAATAATCTGTCTAATCGAGAAATTAAATTTTTAATATTTGGTACTGTCTGTAGGTATTACCTCAAACAAATAAGTCAACAAAGAGCAGTTTAGTACGTATTGTATCCTAACTAATCTTATAAATTCGAATGTAAGTTTGTTTGTTTGTTTGTTTCACTACGTTATTACTCAGTCGGTGATTAGAAAATCGGTTGTCTGTAAAGTCGGTTTACTGACGATAATTGAACGTGACAACGTCATAAGAAAATACTGATGGAATGGTTTCATTTTTCAAAAGAAAATTTTAATTTTATTTGTTTGATAGATATTTTGTATGGATATAGAGAAGGAGGTAAATGGAAATGTATTATTGT
>NW_020439391.1:0-8072 GCF_000699045.2 Agrilus planipennis | reverse complement strand
CTTCCTTTAAATACTCTTTTGTTTACTTTCTGGAACCTTCTGGAAACATCCGGATAGTTTATTTTTTCTGTGAACTGCTTTCCCAGAACGCAGTTACGACACACACATTTGCAAATACGGCGCACATGAAGAAAGGCGCCCGCGGCTAGTCGGCGAATCGATAAGCCGTTCACGCACACGTGTGCCCGATCGTACACAAACACACTCGTGCTCGCTACAATATGACATGACATATTAAAACAATTGGAAACAGTTATTTACATTTCCGTAGGTGTTAATTTATTTAGACGCAAATAGTCTCCGCCCACGATCTGCACGTATTTTTAAAATAAAAGGGTTGAACGTTTTAATTATTCATATAGATTACCGGCAATGTACAATACATGTCTTGATATTCTGCAAACTGACCAATTCACCGGACGGTGTGCAAAATTGCTACTACTTTGAGTAGTATCTGCGTATTTACTACGGTGTTTTAGGCAATCTGCAAAATTTCTTACGTGATTGTTAATCTTACTACCAGGCCTAGCTCTGTCACAAAAATGTAGCACAGAGGGTAAATGCAAGTGCGACTAGATAATAGTTGCGATTAAAAAATCGCGACTGGTCCTATTTGTCTTGCGCGGCGCGATTGTCGCGGATGTACTATAGAATAAATCGTACTGACAGTAATAAATCTGCGCGCACTTGCGACTAAACTGTCGCAACTCGCTGATGATCGTCTATTGTCCTGTTTGTAGCGAATGAATGCATTGTGGTTATCAAACATGTCATATTATGAGTCCTCTGCTACAAAGGAGGAAGAAACGTCAAATATTGTTTTGGAAACCGAAAAAATTATATCAGAAAATGAAAAAAGAAGACTAATGTCTGATTTATGATAGAATGAAACTCATATTTTTTCTTCTGCTTCCTTTTAGTATTATTAGTATTTATTCACAGTAACAATACACATCGTTTCTGTGACGCTCATATTGCAAATGACTAACAGCTACCTACGACTGGAAAATCGCAGTGCGCGCTAGGTCTTAAAGGTGTTTAGGCAAACCCGCGATGTTTTAGCCGCGCGAATATTTAGTCGCGAAAGTGTAACATAGACTAGTGATTGCATATGCGAATAAATAATCGTTACGATTAAAAAATCGTAACTGATCAGGACTATCTTTCTTGCGGCGCGATTGTCGCGGATGTAAGATGAATCGTACTGACAGCAATGAACCTGCGCCCACTTGCGACTAAGCTGTCCAAACTCGCTGATGATAGTCCGTTGCTATCTTCGTGGTTAATGAATATATTGTGCTTAACAAACATATCAGATTACTAATACAAAGGAGTAGGAAACGTCACATACAGTAGGTACATGATTCTCTCGAGCTTCGATGTTCAGTCTTTTTGGGTGTTACGTTCCCACCAGCTAGTAATGGCAATGGGAGGGCAATCTCTTTTAGGAATAGAAGGAATGGGTGGATGGTGGTTGGGGTGAGAAAGATGAGAAGGAAGAAATGAAATTACTGTCCCAGCATTTGCAGTGATAGTGGTCCAAGAAAACCACAGAAAAACGGACCTCTTCTCGAATGCTAAGTAATGGTGTGAACCTCTATTCTAATTTTTTTGTGACGATTTGGGAACCTTCTTTTTGTTGTTGATCTGATTTATAGAAATTAACTAATCACGTATACCATAATGTTTAATTTCCTCTAAGGTGACCCTTCATTTCACAGAATAATTTTCAAGCACTTGCTGCAGGTTCTGCTTCCGTAGATTGGCGACCATTTTACTGACATGCCTATTCTTAAATTTCAGTGGATTTTCTTAAATTTAAATTTTATTTGGTCTATTACTAAAATGTTTTCTATGAATCGATTTATATTTTTATTTTGGATAATTGAAGTTTTTGGTAAAACAAAATGATTTTATTTTATTATTATAGATGAAATTAAAAACATTGGAAAGTACGCATTTGGCAAATGTACATTATTTTTAAAAATTAAAATAAAAACTGCAGCGGTTCTAAATATATGAAACCCTATGACATTGTTAATTACTAATAGTGGTTAATATACAATATTAATTTGAAATCAATTTTCGATTTTTATCCACTCAAACTTTCCTCAGATTAATGAGGAAAATATTTTTTATATAGTTGCTGTTGTCACACCCCCGCCGGGAATCGAACCCTGGACCTTTGGCTTTACGCACCAATGCCACAACAAAAATATTTTCCTCATTAATCTAAGTTTGTAGTGGATAAAAAATCGAAAATTGATTTCAAATTAATATTGCAGCGGTTCTGTTTTGTTTTCAAATTTTGTAACAGGTATAATTGTAGATAAACGTAGAGAGCCATCAATTTACAATTTCACAAAAAAAATTGTTTTATCCACTCTAGCAGGATCATCTGCATATATACGATATGTGACGATTGTGTTACAGAAAAGTAAAGGGTATGAAGGAAGTTTGCGGTCGGAAATGCGGGATTTTATTTCCAATTCCATTGGTAATTCCTGTTTTGAAATGTTCAGGGGTTGAAAGGAATAAGTAATGTATACTTTTGGCAACTTCCACGTTCTGAAGTACAAAAGATATTTATTTATATACATTCGCCTTCTATTGGTTTCGTTTTCGTATTGGTTTAAATTTCTAAAAAGGAAAATAAACTTTATATGTATGTATATATCCCAAATTATTAAAAAAGTGAAACTATTCTTCTACACATTCCATAAAGTTATTGCACAAAAATAAATATTGTAATGTTCGTGGGTATAACAAAATTAACCTCTAAGACTACTTACACTAATTATTAAAGAACTTAAAAACACTATTATGAATTATTCTATTTATTTACACTACTGTTGATATATCACTATTCACAGTCAATTTATTTTTTTCTTCTGTCGGCGATCGTCTTTTCCTTTAAATACTCTTTTGTTTACTTTCTGGAACCTTCTGGAAACATCCGGATAGTTTATTTTTTCTGTGAACTGCTTTCCCAGAACGCAGTTACGACACACACATTTGCAAATACGGCGCACATGAAGAAAGGCGCCCGCGGCTAGTCGGCGAATCGATAAGCCGTTCACGCACACGTGTGCCCGATCGTACACAAACACACTCGTGCTCGCTACAATATGACATGACATATTAAAACAATTGGAAACAGTTATTTACATTTCCGTAGGTGTTAATTTATTTAGACGCAAATAGTCTCCGCCCACGATCTGCACGTATTTTTAAAATAAAAGGGTTGAACGTTTTAATTATTCATATAGATTACCGGCAATGTACAATACATGTCTTGATATTCTGCAAACTGACCAATTCACCGGACGGTGTGCAAAATTGCTACTACTTTGAGTAGTATCTGCGTATTTACTACGGTGTTTTAGGCAATCTGCAAAATTTCTTACGTGATTGTTAATCTTACTACCAGGCCTAGCTCTGTCACAAAAATGTAGCACAGAGGGTAAATGCAAGTGCGACTAGATAATAGTTGCGATTAAAAAATCGCGACTGGTCCTATTTGTCTTGCGCGGCGCGATTGTCGCGGATGTACTATAGAATAAATCGTACTGACAGTAATAAATCTGCGCGCACTTGCGACTAAACTGTCGCAACTCGCTGATGATCGTCTATTGTCCTGTTTGTAGCGAATGAATGCATTGTGGTTATCAAACATGTCATATTATGAGTCCTCTGCTACAAAGGAGGAAGAAACGTCAAATATTGTTTTGGAAACCGAAAAAATTATATCAGAAAATGAAAAAAGAAGACTAATGTCTGATTTATGATAGAATGAAACTCATATTTTTTCTTCTGCTTCCTTTTAGTATTATTAGTATTTATTCACAGTAACAATACACATCGTTTCTGTGACGCTCATATTGCAAATGACTAACAGCTACCTACGACTGGAAAATCGCAGTGCGCGCTAGGTCTTAAAGGTGTTTAGGCAAACCCGCGATGTTTTAGCCGCGCGAATATTTAGTCGCGAAAGTGTAACATAGACTAGTGATTGCATATGCGAATAAATAATCGTTACGATTAAAAAATCGTAACTGATCAGGACTATCTTTCTTGCGGCGCGATTGTCGCGGATGTAAGATGAATCGTACTGACAGCAATGAACCTGCGCCCACTTGCGACTAAGCTGTCCAAACTCGCTGATGATAGTCCGTTGCTATCTTCGTGGTTAATGAATATATTGTGCTTAACAAACATATCAGATTACTAATACAAAGGAGTAGGAAACGTCACATACAGTAGGTACATGATTCTCTCGAGCTTCGATGTTCAGTCTTTTTGGGTGTTACGTTCCCACCAGCTAGTAATGGCAATGGGAGGGCAATCTCTTTTAGGAATAGAAGGAATGGGTGGATGGTGGTTGGGGTGAGAAAGATGAGAAGGAAGAAATGAAATTACTGTCCCAGCATTTGCAGTGATAGTGGTCCAAGAAAACCACAGAAAAACGGACCTCTTCTCGAATGCTAAGTAATGGTGTGAACCTCTATTCTAATTTTTTTGTGACGATTTGGGAACCTTCTTTTTGTTGTTGATCTGATTTATAGAAATTAACTAATCACGTATACCATAATGTTTAATTTCCTCTAAGGTGACCCTTCATTTCACAGAATAATTTTCAAGCACTTGCTGCAGGTTCTGCTTCCGTAGATTGGCGACCATTTTACTGACATGCCTATTCTTAAATTTCAGTGGATTTTCTGGAAAATATATACATATTTTTTAATAAAAAATATTAATATAGTTACATGCCAGTAAAATGTGCAGTTTAACTCAAATAAACCTCTTGCAGTTTTTAATTTCTTCATAAATCCATTTTATTTCATACGCGATTTCGCACTTTTTTTGATTTAAAGTTTTTTAAGGACACAAAACACTTTTTCATACTTTTAGTTCTGGTCTTTTAATTATAACCCTGATGATAGAGAGAGGTAAGCCTAGAAAAAATGTCTTAATGTTAAATATGATTTCATAAAATGTCAAAATACTACATGAGGTATTTCAAATATGCAGCCTCAAAACGATATACATACAGAAGTGAACAAAAAGAAAATTGTATGAAAAAAATATTCGGGTAGGTTATATCTTGTGGTATTGAAGAACAAGAACCTAACCTAACCTAGCAAGTAGCAAGAAACCGTAATATAAAGTTAATTTTTTGAAAAGAAAAAACAGAAACCGACTTCAAGACTTTTTAGTTTAAGTTTGTACATGTAGTCTTGAAGTCGGTTTTTGTTTTTTTTTTTCTAAAATTAACTTTATTTTTCAATTTTTAGTGAGTATATCTATATATTGTTTGTTTTTGTTAATTTTTTTTTAAAAAGCACTGAATCAATTTCGGTAAAATTTATATTAGACCACCTTTGAAGTACGACTTACCAAACAAAAAAAGAATCATCAAAATTAATTCATAATTCGAAGTAATCGCATAACAAAGATACAAAAAAAAATATATTGTCGAATTGATTACCCTGCTTTAAATCTGTTAAAAATGAGACGCTTTTACAACAGAATTACTGAAATCCCTAAATTAATTTGTCTTCTGTGGTTTAAACGACTAATAAAAAAATGGAAAAGATTTTAATTAATTTATGTAAAGTAAGTTTTGCTGTCATTCACTCAATTTTCCTTTAGTTTTATATGTATGATGGTCACGTTTATTTCTGATTAATTATCACGTAATAATTGCCATTTTTGAACAAACGAGTTATGTTTAAAGTAATCGTAAGTGACATTGCAATTATGTTTTATTTTCTTTTTTGACTGTTGTATTTCATTTATTATTTATTCTGCAATAGTTAACCCCGCGTGTGAGTAGATAATTTTGTGTTTACTCTTTAATTAAAAACAAAAAACTTGGATATCATGTGTACCTAAGGTATTTTAAACATTGGAAGCTTGCATGTAGGCGACTCAAACGCAAACGTTTTTTTTGTAGTTAAACAAATAAAAATGTTCCTACACTTATAGGAAGCAACATTTAATATACATAACGGTCTGTACATATTTGCGTATGTTGCAAATTGTTTGTCCGAATAAAAAATGGATTTTTTATAATATAATACCTATTTGATTAATTTTTTTTATTCCCTAGAGCAGGGGTCGACAACCCGCGGCCCTTTGCAACTTTTTGCGCGGCCTGCCAAAGCACCATTATAATTTTAGAAAAAGTCAACAAACAAAATTTAATATTGTAAAAGCACAAGACAATTTACAACTAGCGTTAAGTGATTTGCAATCTAACAATANTCCGCGCTCTCGCTTGCACTTCAAGCCTTAAATGGAACGCCTCAGAGCGAGGTAACGCCGCATGATTAATGCTTTTTCGTGCGTGCATCTATCGACTCTATCGAATTATAAGACGTTGTCACGTCAAAAATTTTGTACACACATTGTCAGGGGCATAGAAGAGGACATGGGTATCTTTTATCGAGAAAGGAATAAATTCTTTGTCAAATATTAATGTGAAAAAATTCATTCTAATTTTCTCCCACTAAAAACTACCTCAAATTAATGAGGGAAAAAATTGTTCCTGTTGTCATACCCTTGCCAGGAATCGAACGCGGAACCTTTAGCTTTCCGCACCAATGTTCTGACCACCAAGCTACGAGAGGTGATAACAGCAACAACGACAAACGGTACTTATTAGGTCACAGATCTGTCGAACTAATGTAACTACGATATATATATATATACTATAAATTGACATTGACATTTAATAAGGGTTAATATCAAATATTAATGTGAAAATTCATCTTAATTTTCTCTCACTACAAACTATACCTCAAATTAATGAGGGAATCTTTTTTTTTTGTTGCTGTCACACCCTTGCCGGGAATCGAACCCGGGAACTTCGGCTTTACGCACCAATTCTCTGACCATTAAGCTACAAGTGGTGTTCGGGTTCGATTCCCGGCAAGGGTGTGACAACAACTACAAAATTTTTCCCTTATTAATTTGAAGTAGTTTGTAGTGGAAGAAAATTAAAATGAATTTTCACATTAATATTTGATATTAACCCGTATTAAATGTCAAAGTGATTCATATTTATAGTATTAAAATTCTTTGTATTTTTCTGTAATAACAATTTCCTTTCTGTTCATCGGCAGATTTTGAATACGTTAAGAACTATGTCGAGCGGTTTATTGTTGTTTTTTAACAGAATGGACCCTTGAAATTGTGCTAACAAGGTCCACATCTTTGTTGGCTACATTTTTCAGTTCTTCTTTGTAGATTTGTGGCATGGAACTATATTCTTCGAGAGCTCTTTTCTTTGTATTGGAAATGCACAGGGTACAAAACGAAAACTCATTAGGGGCGATTTTTCTTCACGGTACGAAAGTAGAATAAAATTGCTTATAAATATAATTAAGGTACGAGAGAAAGAGAATACACGTGTTTGTGTGTGTGTGTACCTTTAAATGGAAACGTATATGCTTTATATAACGCCATAACACTGATTTCATTTATTCAGTACCTACACGTTTACCCCTTTTGGCAGAAATGATCATGAAACGTCATTATATAGATTGATGCATATACTTTATCGCCATAGAATTTAAAGAGTAACATATGGCAGCACGATTCTCAACAGACGAGCACTTCCCACTTATTTTACCCAATTTCGCAAATAGAAATCGAAATGAAAAGAGGTTTATTTTCCACGAATTGGAAAATTTAAATCGCCTCGATGACCACTTAATCCCGAAATTAATGGAAATTGCATCTCTGTTATTTGATCATACTCCTGTTTTCAATTTCAAACACGCATTACGGATTTGCATTTGCTCTCACATATTATTTCCAATTATATGTGTACTTTAGAGATTAGAAATAGATATATATTCATTTGAAATAATTATGTAATTTTTTTTAATTATGTAAAAAAGGAACTAAAAAGGTAGAAACAAGATCTGGATATAAAAATAAGTTAAAAGTCTGTAAAAAATCCCCATCATCATAAGGTCGTCAGTCCTAAGACTGGTTGCACACGCACCTCCACTCTTTCCTATTCTGCGCTAATCTTCGCATTTCCCTAAAACTAGAGCAACCCA
>NW_020439390.1:0-12921 GCF_000699045.2 Agrilus planipennis | reverse complement strand
TGCCAGATAGATAGGTACAAAAATTACGAGTACCACTGTAGATACACTGAATGCATGGCCTACTTTGCTGACAATTTATTAAAGTACTTGTAACTCGTGTATTATATGGGGTATTATTCGAAAGGTCTTGTTCTTTTCCACAACTACTGAAACTACAACAACAAATGTGTGGTTTCTATGTTCGGTGAACGTTCTGCCATACCTGTATATAACAATTATTTATTGATTGTCAATTTTACAAACTTAAACGTAACAAATATAACAATTTTTTTTTCCGTACGTATTAGAAATAAGCCTAAATACCAGACAGAACATCGACCTTACTATACAAAATCTATCACAGGCTTTTATCGTAATAAAAAAACGACCTTTATCAGAAAAGACATTCTTTAATTGAAAAAATAAATCTCGACATTGAAATGCTATCGCCAGTCTTTTGTTTTGTTAGACAATATAACATTACAAGAAACAATTGCATCGTATTTCCGCCTTTGGTTAATGTTATGAACAATTAAACAAAAGTTAACACCTGCTAAACCCGTTTAAATTCAATTGAAAAAAGTAGACAATATTTAGACGCCCATTACTTTATCTGGAAGTCAATACCTTGCTTATAAAGTACCTATAACACAACCTTCAGGAATAAATAATAACAAAAGTCGCAAAAATATTTCCATTGTTTAATCGTTGGGTAGTGCTCTTACATATACACTAGTGGCGAGTTGATAACCGGACATAGGGATATTCTAACACGACGTGGTATACGAAAATTAGTACAAATACCTGGTTCATAGAGGTAAGGCAAATCGTTCCTAGAAGCATATTTTGTTGCTTTTTCAGACACGCCTTTAAATTGCATTTATTGGATTTACATTACTTTATTTTTTATATAAAAAATGGCTGAAGATATTTCCCTATACCACGTCGTATTATTTTCATACGATGATGCCTCCATTACTGCATGTAGTACCAAATAGAGTATCATTATGTTCGGTTATCAACTCGCCATTAGGGTATATTAAGAACACTGTAAACAATCTATATCCCTAATAATACTTTATAATATTGTATGAGTATAAGGAAGCTTTCTTGAGTATTTATCGTAAGAAATCAGTGGTGGAAAAGTTTTTTTTTATTTACTTTAATTAATCAAACTGATTCGATGAAAATGGGCATGAATTTTCAATTTCCTTGTTTGCCTGATTACNATAACTGTGTATAGGTACTTAATCTTACAATCAGAAAAATATTCCTTTTCCTTTCATTTTTCCTATCTCCATTCGAAAAATATAAATGAAAATTCTTCAATGAGCTCACCATCACCATCATATTGTACAAATATAAACGTATTCTAATATTAATTACTTGTTTGTACTGATTTTATTAATATATGTATATACTATGTATGTATACTGTTTACTTACAAGGATATTACAAGATTGTAAACGTATGCATCAATTTAAAATAAATAAATAAACAAATTGGTGACTAGACAGAGGTAACATTCAGAATAAACAAACGTGTTTTATCGGTGGTTAATATCTAATCTTTCCAAAATGAAAGTACTTACAAATGAAAATGCAATTATCTTGAAAATCGATATACATATATATACGTCTGATAACATGCACTTATCAAATCCTTTTTAAATTCCTAATCCTGGAAATAATTGACATAAATAATAGTTGTTATCCTTATCACAAATCCGTACTGATATTACCATCGTTACATCAACGAAATTGAATAAACAATGATAATTTAGGATTGTTAAAATTTCCTAAAAATCATTTTTCACACGAACGATGTCGTGAGGTAAAACTAAGATAAAATCGAAAATGAAATTAATAAATTGATACAGGGTATTCTGTAATATTCAAATGATTATTCGAAAATATCTATTTAATGAAAATCCCAGTGGCGTATCAATTTTCTTTAAACCACGTAAGAAGCTACTTATTTTGCAGTAAGACATTTTAAAATTATTCATAATTAATAAAATATTTTAATTACCTTAATAAATTTAGATCAACAAAAATTTAATATAAATATTTAAAATAACATTTGCATTTTTACTACTTACATGTGTATGTACATACGTATGACAAATTAAAAAAAAAAATGATTCATACATTCCAAACAGTCGTTTGTTTATCAAAAATTTACACATTCTTTCTATGTAATCACTGCTAATAAAATGCATAATTATTTTTATTTCATCATTACTCCAAAATGTTATTAGGTATTGGAGTTGTTCTTAATTACCTACTTATTACATACATAAGTCCTTATCGTTTCGCCATAAAAAGATTTGACTGATATAGTATTACTGTATTGCTGGGTAATGATAGAATTAATTCGTTAAACTCTAACTGATAAGCCTGGTTGTTTGTTTTAATGTTTTCAGGTATTATCACAAATGGTCTTCTTTTAAATATTAAACGTATTGTAGGACAGAAAACATTACATAGACAGAACTTTATCGTATAAACAAAGAAAGAAAGTAATTTCATTTTAATTTTTTTTTGTTATTCCTTGTTTTAAAACAAAACAAAAAAAATTGCCAGATAGATAGGTACAAAAATTACGAGTACCACTGTAGATACACTGAATGCATGGCCTACTTTGCTGACAATTTATTAAAGTACTTGTAACTAGTACACCTATGCTGTTGCTACATAATTTCTTGGGATCTACCTAGGTATCTTTATGACATCATTGTACTTTCGAACGCTCCAATAGAAGTGCACACTGACGCAAGTCAAGAAGGGCTGGCAGGAATACTATTCCATAAACATGTAAATGGGTTACAACCAGTCGCCTACTATAGTCGGCACACGAACACCGCAGAGCGAAATTATCACAGCTATGAGCTGGAAACCCTAGCCGTGGTAGAAACCCTAATTAAATTCAGAGATAGTTGGGATAAATGCATTGATGAAGTGCAATTCGCACTGAACAATACAGTACATCAAGTGACTAAGAAGACTCCTAGTCAAATATTAATGGGTTACAACCCTAGATCTAAAGACGAGCATGTCCTGACTGCAGAATTGGAACTATCTTAGGCAAGAGAGGACGTCGAAAAGCTGAGACAAGAGATCTCTAAACGTATATCAGTTAGCCAGAACTATGCCAAAAGCCGTTTTGACAAACGCCTCAAACCACCTCGTGTCTATAAAGAGGGGGACACTATTTTAATTCTGATGAACAAAGCTGGTGACGGCCAAAGTAAAAAATTGACACCCAAGTACGCTGGGCCCATGATTGTGGCTGACGTTCTACCTAACGACAGATATCGCGTGAAGGATATGCCTGGATCGACCAGAAGTAGTACTGTCAAGTACGATAACGTGGTAGCCGTCGACCGGATGAGACCATGGATACCGCGAGGTGGAGTTTCTGATACGACGGATAGTGATAGCGGTTCTGATGGTGTTCCGTTACCCGATGTTTCGGATACAGACAGTGATTCTGTGTAATGTCGCGGGGACGCGACCTTTGTAGGTTGGCCGAATGTTAGAATAGTAAACTTCTTGTTCGCATCTATAATATTTTTTTACTATACTCTTATATATTCTTATTACTTTTATACATATCTATTTGAATAAAACCTGTTTACCTTTTCAATACTGGTGTTTGGTATGTATATAATGATTATGAGCAAGTGAGACCAAAATTGTTTATAAATGGTATTGTTGATATTGGGCAGACCGACAGCGAAAGAAATGTAAACCTATGAATAAGCAGTAAGACGTTGAAAATAAAAGGGTAAAGACTGGCTTCTGAACAGTCGAGAGCGACTATATTATGTGAATATTAATTGAGAGCAAAACGCATGCGTGTCACCCCTTTGAGTGCACTGTTGCCCGGCAAGGTCCGTGGTTCCTTCGAGTGGGGTTACTCGTAGTTCAAGGGGTGCTACGGGCTACTCGAATGACGTGATTGGGTTCGAGAGGGTAGCCTCATAGGTAGGTGCCCCCGAACTGGTCACTGGGATGCTAACATCTACGGATGGTTGGGTGTCCAGGGAAGCCTTTACTTATTTTAGGTTGACACTAGCTAGTCGTCGAAGAAAAGTAGACAAATGGTAATTCACATATCTTGAATATGAGTTGGTTATAACGACAGATCCTGTGGGAGCTAGGGGGAAGAAATCCCCCGGGTGAGTAATTGAAACAATCATTATTAATTGCGAACGGAACAGTAACTGTTTATGTTTTTTTTGATATCTGCGATTTTCCTGTCGAGTCTATAAATCATTTGCCGCTGCTGAGTGACCGCTTCGTGATGACCCATGCAGATTGTTATTGATATGAAGAANGTGTTTTTGACCTTAGGCTACGGTTAGTGACTACGTGACTAAAATCAGAATATTGTTGTGGATGGAAAGACCATCGACCCATCTGGTGACTAACGCGAAGGGACGTTACCTGCCGAGGAAAAACCTAAATACAATAACGATAACATTCCTTTGTTGCAGGCACGTTATTATAAACTTAACACTGCGAAATACACAAATGTTTTTCGTTGTTCAAAAGGCGCATCATGAATTGCGCCCCAACATACCGCCCCCCTTGAACTATCATGTTCAATTAATTAATGAATCTGATGAATCGCGATCACTATCACTTATCGCTAACGGAGCGAGTTTTTTGACACTTCGTTTGAATTCACCTGTTGCTGTTTTCACAGTCACTACTCGTATGATGCCATCTGGACCGGGATGAACAGCAATAACACGCCCAAGTTTCCAATTCAACGGTGGAGTGTTGTCCTCTATAAGGGAGACTAATGTGCCGCAGGAAATGTCTTTGGTTGATCCAGTGTGCCATTTTTTACGAACAGTTAATTCGTGGAGATATTCCTGTTTCCAACGACGCCAAAAGTGCTGTTTTATCTGGATAACTTGCTGCCAAGACGATAGGCGATTGGACGGTACTTCCTCTAGTTGGTGATCTGGCATGCTCGTTAACGAATCACCAATAAGGAAATGACCGGGAGTTAGGGCAGATAGGTCATTTGGATCTGAGGATAGCGGGGTCAAGGGCCGGGAATTTAGAATTGCTTCTATTTCAGTTATGCAGGTTAGCATACCTTCAAAACTGAGGAGAGTGTTTCCTACTACCCGAACTAAATGACGTTTCAAAGATTTAACAGCAGCTTCCCACAATCCACCAAAATGCGGGGAGCGCGGGGGAATAAAATGCCAATTTATATGTTGTTCAGCAAGAATTTCCTTAATGTTTCCGTTTGAAAGGTTTAAGAATTGGTATAATTCATCTATTTCACGTTTAGCTCCTACAAAATTGGTAGCATTATCCGAGTACAAATCGGATGGTTTTCCTCTACGTGCAAAAAACCGTTTCAAAGCTGCTAAAAATGTTTGGGTTGTTAAATCGGTTACTAATTCTACATGTACAGCTTTAGTTGCAAAACAAACAAATATGGCGACGTATACCTTTACCTTATTTCGATTTCGGTGCCTTTTTTCTTTAATGAAAAACGGACCGCAATAGTCTATTCCTGATTGAAGGAATGCGCGTTTATAAGTTATGCGACTTTTTGGGAGATTTCCCATTACGTAATTCGGAATTGTTGGTTTGGTACGACGACATGTTACACATTTAGAAATAACATTTTTAATTGTATTTCTTCCGTTGATAATCCAATATGAATTTCTAATTGAACAGAGAGTCATTTGTGTACCAGCATGGAGATTTTTTAAGTGCGCTTCAATTATAATTAGTTTTGTGATATGGTGGTCATGGGGTAATAACATCTGATGTTTTTCAGAATACGATAAGTTTGCTAAATGTAAGCGACCACCTACCCGTAAAATTCCTTTGGGATCTACGAAAGGAGAGAGTGCATTTAATTTACTACTAACCTTTCCTGCATTGATTAGATGAATTTCCGTAGAAAAGCTTTCCGTTTGAACTAATTTAACTATTGTTTCCATGGAATTTGCTAATTCAGTTGTACTAAGAGGCCCTACGTATTTATTATTAATGTTTTTTGTGTTGTGGTAGAATCTTAAACAATACGCGACTACTCGTTTAAGTTTGGTGATAGACGAAAAACGTGTTAACAGTTTGTTTTTTGGAGCAATTACACTTGTAACAGCAATAACTGGTCGTTGTTCAGGAATTGCAACTGAATCAATGTTATTAATGTCTAAACGCGGCCACGTTGAATTACTACCCTTTAACCAACTGGGACCAAAAAACCAAAGGTCGTTGTCTTTTATTTCCTCCGGTCTAAGTCCACGTGAAATTAAATCCGCGGGATTGTCACAAGAAGGAACGTGTCGCCAATGATGAATGTCTGTTACTCTTTGGATTTCAGAAACCCTGTTAGCTACAAATGTTTTCAACGTATGAGGGGATGTGTTGATCCAATGTAACGTGATAATGGAATCAGACCACAATACTATTCTACTAAATTTAAGTCGGCGTAGTGCATTTGAGGTAGCTTGAAGAAGTTGCGATAGTAAATGTGCTGCACATAATTCTAAACGGGGCAATGACACTGATTTTAGCGGCGCTACTCGAGATTTGGAACATACGAGGTGAGTTGTGGTTGATCCCTGCTTATTTGTTGAGCGAATGTATAGACAGGCCCCGTATGCTTTCTCACTAGCGTCGCAAAATCCGTGTAATTCTAATGATTTGTGATTACAACTTACTATTTTACGATGTATGTATATGTCATTAACCAACGGTAGTTCTTGTCTATAATTGTTCCATGTAGTATTCATTTCAACGGGTACTGATTCGTCCCACCCTAATTTTAATTGCCAAAGTCGTTGCATTATTAATTTTGCCTTTAAAATTACGGGTCCTACTAAACCAAGAGGGTCAAATAATTGGGCTATTTCAGATAGAATAGTTCTTTTCGTTATACGCATTTTTGTGGGAGGTTGAGTGACAACGTACGAGATGCTGTCGCGTTTAGGATTCCAAAAAACTCCAAGAGTTTTTGTAGTCTGATCTAACATCTTAAATTCTACTTGTTCTAAATTACTACTTAACGGTTTTATTAGCTCATCATGATTAGATGCCCACTGTCTTAAATGAAACCCAGCTTTATTCGTTAACTGTGTTAATTCTTCACGAAGTTTAACTGCTTCTGCGATCGTTTCGGTACCTGTCAACAGATCATCGACGTAAAAATCCTCCCTTAAAACAGTTGATGCTTCAGGGTGATTTTTTGCTTCGTCTAATGCTAATTGATGCAAAGTTCGCGTAGCTAGAAAAGGAGCAGGAGAAGTTCCGTAAGTTACTGTGTTTAAGATAAAGGTTTCTATTGGTTGTTGATCATTTTCACGCCAAAGAATTTTTTGATATTTTCGATCGTGTTCGTGAACTAATACTTGCCTGTACATTTTAGCTATATCGGCTGTTAAAACTATATTGTGGGACCTAAATCGAATTAACAACGAGACTATGTCTTCCTGAATAGTTGGACCAATCATAAGTGTCTCGTTAAGGGACTTACCGTTCGTAGTTTTTGCTGACCCATCAAAAACGACTCTAAGTTTTGTTGTTAAACTAGCTTCTTTTATTACGGCGTGGTGTGGCAAATAATAACCTTCCGTAATAGGCGAAATGTTTGATTTTGTCATATGACCCAATTCTACATACTCGTTGATAAAATCAGTATACTGGCGTTTTATTTCCGGTTTTTTATTTAACGATCGTTCTAAACTTATAAATCTTTTCAACGCGCTATTGTAAGAATCGCCTAACTCGTTTTTTGGTTCTTTGAATGGTAATCTGACTACATAGCGTCCTACTGAATTATCAAAATGTGTATTTTGCATGAAGTGCGTTTCACAGGCACTTTCCTCCTTAGACAAAAATTTACATTTTGGACCTTCCTCAATTTCCCAAAATTTGTTTATCTTATTGTCTAAAGAATCTAAACTTAAATTACAGACAGATCCCTTTGTTGAGTTTGAGTTGAGGGGAACCTGACCAGATATTATCCACCCTAATTGTGTTTTCTGTAACACCGCAAATTGACTTGACGATTGTGTTTGTACTTGTCCAATGCATAATAAATTAAAGA
Source organism: Agrilus planipennis (assembly GCF_000699045.2). Lineage (NCBI taxonomy): Eukaryota > Metazoa > Arthropoda > Insecta > Coleoptera > Buprestidae > Agrilus > Agrilus planipennis. Next base: position 4,851 of record NW_020439390.1, on the reverse strand, counting down.
AAAGTTCTACTCCTATAAGTGCATCAATTTCACCTGGTTTGTGAAAATCGGGATCAGCTAGACGAGGAAGAATATTTGATGGAATGTTTATATTATTTCTAGAAAATTGGTGCATTGGTAGTCGTTCTGATATTTTAGGGATAACTAAGAATTTAAGTTTTGAGGAGAAATTGGTGTGTCTTGATTTGATACTTGTTGTGACTGAATATTTAATATGAGAAACGACTTGATTGATTCCGGTAACAGGGATGTTTACTGGTGTTTTATTAAGTTTTAATAATGTAGCCATTCTATCTGTAATGAAATGCGACTGGGACCCAGAATCTAAAAGAACTCTACAAGTTTGATTGTTTCCCTCATTATCACGAATAAAAATTAAGGCGGTTGATAGCAAAACTTGTGATGCAATAGTTGCGTTTAGATTTGTTACATTAGCTTCAGAACTTGTTGGCTTATTTTCGGTATCCTTATGTAATAAAGTATGGTGTTTTCCCTGGCATTTCTTACATTTGCTAGCAGTACAGTTTTTAATCGAATGATTTGTTCGTAGGCAATTAAAACAGAGGCCGGCCCTCTTTACTATGTCGTGTCTTTCTTTGATACATGCATTGATTAATTTTTCACATGCTGAAGTGAAATGAGATTTTTTACATACTTGGCATACTAAAGTGGTTTGTGTTGTGTATGTGTGTGTTAAACGATTTGAATTTGGTTGTGATCTGTGTACCCGAGATTTCTGTTCCGTTTTGTCTTGTTTTGTGTTTTCTATAACTTTGTTGCGATAGTGCAGAAATTCTAATAGTTCCTCCACTGTAGGAGATTGTGTGTTTTGTGTCTGCTCTTTCCACTTACGACTGGTTTCGTCATCTAATTTAGAAACAATAGCATATAAGGGAAAAGCCTCTAAAAAGGGTTTATTTAGCGCAATAAGCGCCTTATAGTTTTTGGTAGCGCTATCAAGTAGTTCGCCTAACGACTGTGGGGATGATTTACAACATTGAGGTAACTCGAATATTGCCTTGACTCGATTGGTTATAACGGCTTTAGGATCATCGTAATATTTCTCTAAAATTGCCCAAGCTACTGAGTAATTAGCGGCTGTTGTTTCAAGTGACTCGATTTTTTCAGCAGCCTTTCCTGTTAAGCAGGACCGTAAGTACATAAGTTTTTGTGTGTCGCGAAAATTAGGGTTCTCGTGAACAGCTGATTTGAAAGAATCACAAAAACCTGGCCATGCCTCGTACGAACCACTGAATTTAGGTAATTCCATGGTGGGTAGTTTAATATGAATGTCATTAGTAACTTGAAAAGATTCTGAAAGTGTGTTAGGTGAACTAGTATTACTATTTTTTCCAATATTGATTAAGTTTTCATGCTGTGCGGTATTAATGACTTTCTGCGCTAAAGATGAACTCTTAAAATATTCATCTTCGAATTTTGTTCTCTGAATTAATTGTGCTTCAAAATCGTTATCCAAAACCAACAATTCTAATTCGTCTTGTACTTGTTCAAATGATTTAAAATCGTCTGCCATTTTTGTTAATCTAGAATTTAACTGAATGAGGTCCGGACAATCTCCTAACGACTCTACATATTTGGTGAAACTAGTTAGCTTACTTTTTAATGAACCGCGTTTTCTGTTTAGTTTGACAATGCGTGGATCACTCTCGACGGTTGTCATTTTAACGATAAATGAAATAGAAGCAACGTAACAAAGGAAACAATATCAAAACAACTAGGATTGGTGATTACGTAAACAAAGCATGCGAGACTTACTGAGTATTGCGATTTCGTGCAGAAGTTGACTTTAACGGTGTTGATGGTGCATCCTATGAGCGATTTCTGGTAGGTCTGGATGAATCAATGATGTTGATGAATGGATAGGATGAACTTCGAATATTACACTTTGATAGAAAATAAATGACGCTTTATTGTTATCCGCTATATCCGGCTCGAAGGACCATGTTGAATGTTGCGGGTGTGTTGCTGGCCTAGATTTTCCTAAGGAACACTTAAACCCTCTTCGATAAAAATTAATTTATCGAAGTCTATTTTTTAGATATAACGGCCGAATATTTTCTATCGGNGACAATTAGGGAGTGATTGTAATGTATTTATCAAATCCGTACCGATATCGACCGTTATTCAAATCATTATCTTTCACAATAACCAATACGCCATAGTTATTACGATTCCAACATTCAGAGCATATATTTTTAAATTTATCAAACGTCATATCTGTATTTACATGATCATTATATACATGTTTTAAATTTAAATCGTCTTGTTTAAACAGAACGAGGAAATTAGCATTATCACGAATTAGATGTTTCGGTATGCATGTATACGTTTGACATATGTAGAAGCAGTCGATATGTTTATGTCGAGACATACAGAAGTGATTCCGTATTTTATCCTGTTTGGATGATGCAATATCATCGAAAATAAAAACAGAATTTTCATTAGCTTCCGATGGATCAATTACCGTATCGTTGTCGCTGTACGCATAATATCCAATAATTTCAGCTTTTTCCATGACTTCGTTCAACAATTCATATTTAGGTTGGTACAATGATTTGGAATAAACGTAGACGTTTGCAAATCTCAATCCGTTAGGATCGAATAGCAAACTGAACATTATATTTGTTTTTCCGCATCCGCTTGGTCCACATATAATTGCCCTTATCGAATTAGGAAACAAAACTGAATGATGATGACAATTTTGATGACTGTATCCGTCTTGATCGAAATTGAGAAGAGAGAGAGATGTAGGCTGCTGTACAATTTTCATTATATGACTAAGGATAACATCCAAAATTTCTGCTTTTATACCTCACAAGCATGCACACATACGCATAGACACACCTATAAATACGTGAGAGATAAAACAGAAAAGTCAGTTGTTATGATAATTCATCGGGGGGAAGGTGTTTTGAATTATTTGATTAATAACATCCCATTTGAACTTCATCTGCCTGGTGGATACCAATATTGCGGACCGGGTACTAAATTATCTAAACGATTATTACGAGGTGATCCTGGTATAAATCCACTTGATAAAGCTTGCAAAGAGCACGATATAGCCTACTCAAAAAGTAATTCAATAACAGATCGACATTTAGCTGATAGAGCATTAGAAGAGAAGGCGTGGCAACGTGTTAAACATAAAGATTCAAATATTGGTGAAAAAACCGCATCTTTGCTTGTCACTAGCGCAATGAAAATCAAAAGAAAACTTGGAATGGGTTGTTCGAAATTAAAAACAAAACGACGGCAGCGACAAACCAAACGAAATCCTAGTACTAAAATACGGAAACAGGCTTTTCGTAAAGCAGTCGTAAATAAAGTTATTGATAAAATAAAAAAAATAAATAATGCTGTTGATATCAAATCATTATCTACGAATGCTATGAAAGCGGCAAGGAAATATGTAAGAGAAGCCGGCGGTCGCGAAAGGATACAAGTACGCCGAATAATTCCGATACAGAAACGTGGTGGTCTTTTACCACTGATTCCGGCCATTTTAGCAGGAATATCGGCTATCGTAGGATTATCAGGCGGTGTGGCAAACGTCGTTAAGACCATCAATGACGCAAAAGCAGCAAAAAACAATTTGAAGAAGCTCAACGTAATAATAGAACTATAGAAGCTATATCTCTTGGTCGGAAAGGAGACGGACTGTATTTGACACCTCATAAATCTGTCATGGGGTTGTTTTTAAAAACGAAAAAAAAAATTTCCACTAAACTTACCCTTTCGAGCGCTTACGAATTATGAGGTAGCTCAGTACGCGCGAAAATTAAAAANGACAATTAGGGAGTGATTGTAATGTATTTATCAAATCCGTACCGATATCGACCGTTATTCAAATCATTATCTTTCACAATAACCAATACGCCATAGTTATTACGATTCCAACATTCAGAGCATATATTTTTAAATTTATCAAACGTCATATCTGTATTTACATGATCATTATATACATGTTTTAAATTTAAATCGTCTTGTTTAAACAGAACGAGGAAATTAGCATTATCACGAATTAGATGTTTCGGTATGCATGTATACGTTTGACATATGTAGAAGCAGTCGATATGTTTATGTCGAGACATACAGAAGTGATTCCGTATTTTATCCTGTTTGGATGATGCAATATCATCGAAAATAAAAACAGAATTTTCATTAGCTTCCGATGGATCAATTACCGTATCGTTGTCGCTGTACGCATAATATCCAATAATTTCAGCTTTTTCCATGACTTCGTTCAACAATTCATATTTAGGTTGGTACAATGATTTGGAATAAACGTAGACGTTTGCAAATCTCAATCCGTTAGGATCGAATAGCAAACTGAACATTATATTTGTTTTTCCGCATCCGCTTGGTCCACATATAATTGCCCTTATCGAATTAGGAAACAAAACTGAATGATGATGACAATTTTGATGACTGTATCCGTCTTGATCGAAATTGAGAAGAGAGAGAGATGTAGGCTGCTGTACAATTTTCATTATATGACTAAGGATAACATCCAAAATTTCTGCTTTTATACCTCACAAGCATGCACACATACGCATACACACACCTATAAATACGTGAGAGATAAAACAGAAAAGTCAGTTGTTATGATAATTCATCGGGGGGAAGGTGTTCTGAATTATTTTATTAATAACTTACCATTTGAACTTCACCTGCCGGGTGGATACCAATATTGCGGACCAGGTACTAAATTATCTAAACGATTATTACGAGGTGATCCTGGTATAAATCCACTTGATAAAGCTTGCAAAGAGCACGATATAGCCGACTCAAAAAGTAATTCAATAACAGATCGACATTTAGCTGATAGAG
>NW_020439389.1:261920-266177 GCF_000699045.2 Agrilus planipennis | reverse complement strand
GAAATAAGGTTAAAAATTTTCCCTCATAAAAATTAGGTTAATTCTCACATCACAATAATGAAATGCACAAAATATTATAATATCTACTTGTTACTAGTTATAAGTCTTAATTTCAAGGGAATTATTATTACTATTATTATATTCTAGAGTTACTACATTAAATAGTAATTGTTAATTGAAGCGCCGTTAAGACTATTAATAAATACCTACCTTTTAATCGCCCTGAAATTTCTTCACCTGTGAACATCTACCAATACTATCATGGAAGGACGGAGATGCGAAGAATAATTATAAGATTGATTGACTTACCTGGTAAGGAAGATCAATCTTGATTATTCGAGCATCGTAGTCCTTCCATGATAGGGCCCACCCAGGCCCATCACCCCTAACCAGGGCGATTTTCCTTGTTTTTCAACAAACTGAACTGGAGCACCGTGTGACGATGAGGTGGAGACAGGGGTGTTTTTCTATTTTGTTTACACATTCTTTAAACTGTTGTGCGTCGATAGGCATCAAATGAAACCTACCAATACTATCATGGAAGGACTACGATGCTCGAATAATCAAGATTGATCTTCCTTACCAGGTAAGTCAATCAATCTTATAATTATTCTTCGCATCTCCGTCCTTCCATGATAGTATTGGTAGATGTTCACAGGTGAAGGAATTCCAGGGNACAACCTGATTTCCCAAATCTGTTCAAGGTAGTGTCACTTTTGCTGTCCGTTCCGGCCACTTCAGCATTTACAAAAAGAGTATTCTCTGTTATGAACGCAAAGTGGCGGGACGACAGGAATAAAGCTTCATTAAAACTAATTAAAAATGAACTTTTAGTTTACTTAAATCTTTGTTTGCCATGTTTAGAGGCTATTAATGTATTTAAGAGCGACAGCAATTTGTTACTGGCTGCTAGGTGTAACAAAAAATATGTTTTTAAAAACAAAAAGTGAAATAATTTATTTTTATGCCTAGTACTTTTTTTTTAACCTTTTAGTCGAGAAATACTTTATGTAAAGCCTGAAAAGGTGGCTACCCTAATCACAGGCAACATCTTAAATGATGTTTTATTATTGACGAGTAATCAAAAACAATTTGTCTTGAACGATAAGTAGGGATAAGATAAAGAAGAGAGAACTTCGACCGATGCGATCACCTAGCTACCTTTGATAAATAATAGATACCTGTCGCAGTTGCAGGCAGAACGTGAAAAATAAATTTCTAAGGACAACTTCTAAAAATCCTTATTACTGTGCCAAAGATCACCTTATCAGAAGGCCCAAACAAATATTTTTAATAATGTAGAATATCGTTATTAATAAGTCAACGTTAGTCACTAGTCAATTATACTGTACCAAAATTATAACGACAATTTGCCTCATAAATTTTAAATCCTTTGCTATAGCTTTAACCCGTGTCCTATATACGTGTCAAACGTCTGTCCTTCGGGGACAGTTTTTATTTTCTGGATAATCGGTACCCTATGTCCTTTTCTATGCCCCTGACAATGTATGTACAAAATTTTATGATTATCGGTGAAGTAGTTGAGGCGTGATATGGTAGCAAACAAACAAACAAACTAAAGTAATTCGATCTTTTTGGATCTCATCAACGCGTCGTAGACAGCCCCGACAGAACACAGACCAACTTTTACCTGCTGTCTTAACAATGCGTTTTAGAAAATACCACAAATGGCGCGGTAAATGCCATCTATAGTACTCACATTCGCGTTTACAATATTAGTTAATATAAAAAATTACTTTACACATAAAGAGAATTCTTAACAGTAGTAAATATACACAAAGCTTATATTTTTAACCTGAACTGAATCGAATTAGTGAGGATATTTCGTCAGTTTTTATTTTTTAATTTATACTCACTATACTTAAGTCTCTATTCCGCGAATACCAATAAATTATATGGGATTAAAGATTGCCTAGATCTCTCTAAATTGTAGTCTGCATCAAAAACTTAATTTAAGTTGAAATTTCCTTTAAATCTTAAATAGTTTTTGTCTGATATGATGCCATCTAAAGAAAGGAGGTTCGGATACGTGCCTTTCTTAAAGTAGTGTACCAAACACCCAGCTTCCCATTAAATGTTGGAAATTGGAAACAGATTGTGAACCCACGTTTTGATAAAAGTTTGCAAACGATTTCAAAAATTTGCATACGAAATGGTCTGAATGAATATGAAACGATAATATTTCCCTTCTATTTTCTTTTTTCCTCAAAGTAATGTTCCGAATATAATTCTTTCTATAGGTAACTACATCTTCGATTATAATATATTACTGCAGACACCGAACACTGGATTAATATTACATGAACCGACTCCTGTTTGTTATTCCTAGTTAGTCCTTCCAGTATTGATTAGCAAATTCTGTGTGGAATATCAAAGACACAAGAAGCAGGTCGATTGCTTTACTGTTTCGGGATGTGGAGATGCGGTCGACGATTATAAAGATTGACTATATCGTCGAATTCTTGAAGGTTCCAATTGCTTCACATTATCATTCACACCATATGCTAACTAAATTGACATACTTAAATAAAGCATAAAATAAACATTCTGGCGCCCCTGAATGAAACTTTTGTGTGAAAAAAACGAACTAAAAATGGGTGCACATTATTATAGACTCACACAAAATTGATGATATTTGGCTTAGCATAGATTACTAAATTTTTTTATCTTTATGCTCCGCGCCTCCACCATTCTGTCCCCATATCTAAACATTTTTTAGTATTGTACTAAAAGGTCACATAAACATAAGTTTCAATATAGGTTCCCATTTGGGGGCTGACTCGTAATACTTATCCGGCTAAACCCTTTATATAGTCTATATGTATGTTAAAGACGCGATAAACATCATAGATAGAAATGAGGAGGTATTAAAAAGAGTAGGAGAACAGAGAGCGCTATAGAAGTCAGTAAGAAACAGGCAAGATAGTTAGTAGGAGACCTAAGGGGAAGAGAGGTGGATCTAATTAAGGATGTGGGATGTTCTATTGTAGCTTTTGGGAAATGTAATGATTAATTCAGGATAGGAAAGAACAGAGGTGCGTGTCCCACCTTAGGACTGACGACATGATGATGATGATGATGATGATGATGATGATGACGATAACGATAACGATGACGATGACGATGACGCGATTTTATTTGATAACTATTGTTCTAGCTTCAGTTCCTTTAGATGGGAAGGTAGCGTTAGTCGTTTCGTTGAATTTAGAATGCCCTATTGATACAATTTTTCTATTTTCTTCGTACCTAGTCGGGAAACTTGAGAAATTATCGTAAATCGTTGGTGAAGTGTACCTCTGTCGAATGTTCATACTATTCTCGTGCAAATGCGCTAGTTTTCTTGTATGGTGATGGTTATAGCGGAAAGGTGAAATTTTGACGACGGCCCCTAAGGGGTGACTCCGGAATATCATTCTGTCTGTCGCAACACACAACTACTATGTATTATAATCATAAAAAGTTATGTCATCCGTGTTGTCTACCGTTCCGTCTGCAAAAGGACGTAATAAAGTTGAGTGAAAACCTTAGTTTCCTTTAATTCACATTTACAAACTTACATAGTACACACTCGAAACGGGTTGATATTAAAAATGAAACCCAGTCAATTTTTATCTTGAAAACACAGCATCCGGAAGGACAAAGGTAATGTTGAAAATGCAATTTCAGCAGATTCATGTGCATGGAGTTGATGTCACGTACATCGTTGGTTATTATCCTTTCATGGAGAAAATGGTTAAATTTTTAATCTGAATTGTAGATCTCTATTTAAGTGTCAACTCCCACTAATAAAACTAATGGATTATTCAAAATATATTTCGTTCGTACATTTGAAAGCAAATATTCCTCGTTAAAAATTTAATAAACCAGTTATGGTATTTAGGGAGAAAATCGACAACTGTGATTAACATTTAAATACGGTACAATTATTGAGTAGTTATTGTGTTATTTATGAAGAAGATTCATGAAAATATTCATGCATAGAAATTGCAATAATTATGTTGTCAACTTTCCAATATTAGATTTCTTTTCTCCTTTGTAAACGTTTGAAATTTTATGTTCAAATGCTTTTGTGTATTTATTACATTTCAAACATTTGTATTGAATCTTTCGCATTACATTTCTGTATGTAAATAACTTTATTACTTCGATTACTAACCGAAAAAAGTTTCTCCATTATATTACCCATTGTTGGCAATTTAAAATAATAACTGAAATATCATGTTCTTTAATTATTAT
>NW_020439389.1:258019-261845 GCF_000699045.2 Agrilus planipennis | reverse complement strand
GTATTCTGTCGAAACTGCCAGACGCGGATCACGATTTCGATCTTTTTGGATCTCATCAGCGCGTCGCAGGCAGCTCCGACTGAACACAGACCAACTTTTACCTGCTGTCTTAACAGTGCGTTTTAGAAAATACTACAAATGGCGCAGTACACGCCATCTGTAGCACGATGCTACATTTTAGGATTACGTATTTTTTAACAAGGTCCACTTGTGTGGATATCTACTTACTGAAAACGAAAACGTCCACTTGTGTGGATATCTACTTGCTGAAAACGAATCCGTCCGCATTTGGCAGTTTGAATAGAATATAAATAACATAAGTTACATTTCTGCAGTTATACAAAGTACAATACATAACTTTTGAATATTCAAAGCTGGTTGTATAAAGTTAGTCAATTATGTAGAAGATTAAGTAATCTTTTATTTTTCATTTAATGAATCAAAATGTGTTCACCAATAAAAAACAAACTCAATAGATACCCATTAATTCCACAAGGATCCCATTGGATGCTTCCTAAAATATTTAACATGTTATGATTTATTGTAACGAAGCAAAACACCAAAGTTTCAAGAAAATCTATTGTAGACACATAACAACTCTTTCACCACAAAGTAGTTTCGTCATGTATCCATCCACAAAAAAATTCTTGAAACTTGGGTGTTCTGCTTCGTTAAATTATGGATAAGTTTGAACAAGTAACAGCTTATACCGACTGTCAATAATTAATTTAAGATTCGACGGTTTCAACTTTGTTTCGTTAGCGATGAGAATTCATTAGTTAGTAAACACATCGAAGGGACATCATACATTAGCAGATGGATATGATATGTAAATTCCATTAAGAGATTGTCAACAAATCAGTTTACCTATTGAATCAGTAAATATACACATGAGGACACTGTCATGAATTAACCGGGTCACTAATCCATTTGACCATCTGCCAACGTTGTCACTATCCTTAATCACTCTAACAAATTATTCCTTTGTCTTCTGGACATCTAGCGTAATTCTAAGGAAAGCCAGCGTCGTCAACGATTTTAGTATTCATTCTACTGTATAATAATTTACTTCCTTGAATGGATATAGAAGACACTTGAGGAGAGATGAATATATCAAATTTAATAAGTTGGATTATCCTCATAAGAATTTGAATTATTTTTACCCTAAACAAAGCATTTAGAAAAAATAATTGTACAATATACGTAATATAGGTATTTAAGAATTAATAAAATTAAATCATTTCTTCTACTTGAACAAATCACTGTCTATTCTAAGCTCATTTAAAATTACAATTAATTATAAATTTCTTTAATACATTTTCTGGATATGTAAAATGTAAATACAGTGTAAACTCTTTATAACGTCACTCGATTTAACGACAAACTCCTTAAAACGTCGAAATTGCTTCACTTTGGTTGGTTTACATTGTTTTCTATACAATATTACACTCTATATAGCATCACGCTCACTCTATTTAACGACAACAATGCGGCATTATAAATAATTAAGCAGTACTTTCTAAGTTGGCGTAATAGATAAGAACTGCAGCCGTGCGTTGTAGAAGAAGACGATCCTGTCCCTCCATCAAGCATCAAACAAGCACTTGATGCAGCGAAACCATTAAAAAAATACTTTTTATTGATCCAGCAGTATGTCAAGATATGAGTAAGATACGTAACAAAATACAATTAAAATATTGGACCACTCTTTATAACGCCGAAAAATGTTCAGTCCCTTAAGTGTCGTTATATAGAGTTTACACTGTATTATATTTTTAAAAATCCGCTTATTAGGGCTTCTATTGGACCAAACATTCTTCGATAATTCGACATAAGCTTGCCTTTCACACCCCTTCGTTATGACGGTATGGAAAAGCTGGCACACAAACCTTTCAAGTTTGTTGTTCATTATAGCCGAATGCTATCTACGTATCACCAATTTGTTCGTGTCACAAGCGAGATCCGCAATCGCCTGTTTTTAAATATTTTTGAAACAATTGCAAAGGAATTTCTAAAAACACTTACCTCAACATAAGAACAAAACTTATTGCCATCTTTACATTACAGACCCTTGATCTTAGGATGGTGTCTACTTAATCTCTAAGATTTCCTAACGGATGTTAGTGGTAAAGTTGTTAAATCAGGGGTTAATGTATAATTAAATAGGTCATTTTGCGTGACCGCAAGCGACTGGTAATGTTAGACAGTATATCACTGTCTCCCTCAGTATGGGATTATTAATAGCAAACGTCATCCACTACATGGATCGAGATTACTAGTCGATTTAACAACCTCAAGCTCTCCTGCTACTAACATGCAAAATGATGGGTAATGTCAGGTGCAACATTCGCTTATTACTGCATAAAAACACCAATTATAGCCACTGATCAAATCATTGTTCTTCTCAACGAAAGGGTCAGGGTACTCGATTTATCGGGTATCAAATAAACAGGGTACAGGCCTGACGCTGGAAGCTGGCGGAAATTTTAAAATGGCGTGGATGCGCGGTGGCAAAAGTAGGCAGTTTTAGGTATAAAGATTGCAGCCCTCATTCTTCAGTATTCCTATCAGGGGCGTAGATTAAATATTTAAAAATAGGGATCAGTGAGCAAGTAATAGACAGACAAACAGAAGAACTGATTGTTGATGTTGGTGACAGTGATAGAGATTCACATGATGAGAGTGAATGTGAAAACTAACTATAAAACAGAAGCAATAGGTTAATTTTTTCTTTTTGATAAGTCATGTTTTTACATTATTTTCTAGTACGCTACTGTCCCATCTGTATTTATACTATAATTTACGCCTACTGAAAGCTTATTTGTGTATCGGTTCCAAGTGACTTACCCAAATAAGTCATAAATGGGCAAGTACCTGCGCGATCGCTCGCCAGCTTCCTTCGTCAGACCTGTACTCGGTTTATATTCTATACCCGGTGAATACACCATTTTTTTTAGGATCCGGATTAGGTATCAAATAAAGATGTCGAGTATACGGCAGTGCCGAATAATTCTACCTGAGGAAAAGGAAACCACAAACACAAGAAATAATAAATTAATAAATCTAATAAAAAACTACCTAATACAAATTTTAATTAAGATTGTATTGGGATAGATCGTTTGTCCTAATTTGTATTATTTATTAATTACTGTAGTAAATTATTTCTTATTTCGATACAGTTCTTGTGTTTACTATTTCTAGTGAACAAGAATACATGAGTATGAACGAACTGTTACAATTTCTGTCGCTTGTTGGTATATCAGGTTTTGATTAACGATAACTTATTAGTATGATTTTGTCGCCTTGAAGATTTTTAGTATTATTTATGAATATTATAGGGTCGTTTCAACGGTTTCAACTGAAACCTCTCGTTGAAAAGCCGCCAACTAAGAATTAAAACTTTATTGGTTTAATGTTCAAACGACTTTTTGAACGGGACTTGATAATTTGTTTGGGATGTTGGTGAGGGTGGTATTTAATTGAAAAACCGACAGAATGAAGGCTTGAGTCATTAACCGCAGTGGACAGCTAATTTCGGGCACCCGGTTATCCGGCACCCACCAAAAACACTGTCTAGTGCATCTCTACTTTATTTATAGAAAAAATAACCAGCACGATGTGCTAAAAATGAGCGTGAATATAATTTGGTTGAGTTTAAACGGAGAGGGTGAAGTTTCCACAAAGTAGTTTATTTATTTCTGTTTAAAAATTGTCTTTTAATTTTGTTAAAAAAGCTGCAGTTTGACACCCGACAAGAAACATTTTTTTAAGGACAGTTCTGAAAAATCTGAAAAACACACATATTCATACACACGCACCCCCCCCC
>NW_020439389.1:255136-257909 GCF_000699045.2 Agrilus planipennis | reverse complement strand
TGCAATACTCTGTTATTTCTGAATACAATTTTTGCTCCAATGCGGCTTTATATATGTATTTTTTTTCTTCTTATTTCGTTTGTTTTTCTGTTGGGAATGCTAGAATGCTATAGGAATGTTCACTCATCTCTGTGTAGGTGTATGTATGTTTTGAAAGATATTTTCTTTCCTTAGCGAAGGGCGACACGTGTTTCGTCTCCGTGCTTTATCATGCGTTTTATCAAAGAAAAGAATTTCATGATGGGCCTGTCTATCGAACGGATATCAGACTTGATTTGAAAAGCAATAATCAATTACAAAAAAAATAAAAATAAAAAAAACAATCTTCAAAAAAAAGATGTTCCTATTTTTATAGCAGATTCTTTTAAAAATTGTTCCTCCTATTTATTTGAATACATTTATACATGTGTATAACGTGTTATTTCCTTGCTTGTATACCGTATTTGATTTGAAGAGGCTTTTATTGCGATATCTAATATACCCTTCTTTCTTTCCAGCAAATATCGTGGGTCCGCCGAAGAGACTGGCATATTTTATCATCAGGAGTTTACACTTACACCAATGACGAAAGATTTCAAATACTTCACTCGGAAGGTTCAGATGATTGGATTTTACAAATAAAATTTGTCCAGAGAAGGGACAATGGCACCTATGCCTGTCAGGTATGCTAGTTAGGACAGCACCAAGGCCTTACTCAACGATAAGGGAGTTCAAACCCATTTCTTTTATTTTTATCAGCCGATAAAGGTTAAAAATGAAATTGTAAATCGATATATCCAAACCAATTGCAATTCATATTTGGTAGTTTCGATAAATTGTTAACCAACAACTAAAAATGTTTTAAAATATTCACTTTTAAACTCGTTAAAAGACGCTTTCAAATCCATGAAAGGTGAAAAGTGTAAATTATTAAAACAAACTACAGATGAAGATAAAAATCGTACAGGTTGGCTTATTGGCAAAAGTCCTTTAAGCTTGAAATCGTTGAGCTTGTGCCCATTCGTTCTAGGCAATAAAAAGGCTGATTAAATCGATAAGGTGGATTATTTTTGCTCCATTGCAACTTATGATAGTCGTAACATGGCTATATAAACGTATACAAGTTAAAAAAAAGGAGAACAAAAATAAATTCTATCATGTAGGTACCTGTGTAATAAGATAAAACAGATCGAAAGACAATAAGCTTGTGAAAATAAGAAATTGTCTTTAGAAATGACTTTTTTCAATTTTTTTTGTACTAAACTATGTCATATTCTTTGTTGCAGATTTCAAGTAACAACGGCTTAATATTTCATTTTGTAAATCTGCAAATTGTAGTGCCAAAAGCGAGTATCCAGGGTACGGAATCCGGTGAACATCACGTAGATAGAGGAAGTGTTATCAACTTGATATGCATTATTGATAAGGTAAGTCCTTATAACTAACATTATTCGAAAATGTCTGATAATCTTTCAACCTTATAAGGGTAATCCACAGGTCACTAAAAAAAATTAAATTTTATGTTTAGTGAAAATACCTCGCTTTTTGCCCTATCTTCTTGAAAATTGGCAATCGTAGTTAGTGTCCTAGGTGCCACTGTCATTAATTCTTAATTTTTGAGCTATCATGCATTCTTTAAAATTTATGAGTAGGTATCTATTGTGGGTCTTTAAAACAATAGGTATATAGGTACCTACTCTAAAACTGACGGAGAAACAATGAAGGAAGCAATTTGCTAATCGTAAATATTTATTTTTTATTTTTTCTTAAAACCCCAAAACAGTATCGCCTTTAATCCTTAAATATGTCAGAATTTTTAGTAGATTGATAGATTCTGCGATAAGGAAATTAAGTAATTTTATTATTTTTATTGCAAAATATCTTGATAATTTAAGAAGAAATATGTATACAATAAGTAGTTTTATACATTCATGGGATACCTGTAACAGTTGAAGAAATGCAGCAAATTTTTTGCAGACTTTCCCCAAGGGATTGAGTTCAGACATTTTCTTCAGTAACAACTAGAGGTGTGCAAAATGTTTTTTTAAAGGTATTTAAATACAACATACAAATACTTTTTTGATTTGTTATTTCCAATGTAAAATACAAATTAGATTTCCTTTTGTATCTTAAATGCTTAATGCAAAATATTTCAAAATACTTTTTTTGCAGGCATTTGTTCATTTTTTAAATATTTGGAGTTTTTTCTAGATTAATAGTGGTGTTTGCACTATATCACCAGCTGGGAAGAGTGAGTATGATTTACATTGCTCTGTTTGAAGTGATTTTCTATCTTTGTTATAGTTTCAGTTTAGCATACCACAATATCTTGTAGTTTTCAGTTTTACACTGCTGGTGTATATCAATTCGATATTGTTTTAGGGACTAGTTTGTCCTAATTCATGGTATTTCAAATCAAAACGTTACAGATCCTCAGCCTTCCATTTCAGTGAATAACTTACAATCAAATCATTCAAGCCAGGTATTATTAGCCACAGCACAAGTTGCATTTTTTGACAAAAACAATAAAAAACACATAGCGCGCGTAGTATTAGACGGAGGAGCACAAGCTCATTTTATAACTGAAAGGTTTGCAAATTTACTTCAATTAAAACGTTACCCTACTAATATTCCAGTTACTGCATTAAATCAATTAGAAACTAATATTAAGTACACAGTCTCGACCAAAATTTCATCCACACAAAACAATTATGAGGCAAACATCTCACTTTTAATTGTACCTAGTATAACAAATCCATTACCATCACAACAGATAGATCTTAAACACCTAAAA
>NW_020439389.1:249718-254946 GCF_000699045.2 Agrilus planipennis | reverse complement strand
TACCTTGAAAAAGGAAGGACCATCAACAGCGACTATTACATAGCGTTATTGGACCGTTTGAAGGACGAAATCGCCGAGAAACGACCGCATTTGCAGAAAAAGAAAGTTCTGCTTCACCAAGACAATGCACCGTCTCACAAGTCAGTGAAAGCGATGGCAAAAATTCATGAATTGGGCTTCGAATTGCTTCCGCATCCACCGTATTCTCCAGATCTGGCCCCCAGCGACTACTTCCTGTTCTCAGATCTTAAAAGAATGCTCGTTGGGAAAAAATTTTCGTCGAATGAAGAGATGATAGCCGAAACTGAGGCCTATTTTGAAGCAAAGGACAAATCGTACTACAAAAATGGTATCGAAAAGTTGGAGGATCGCTATAATCAGTGTATCACCCTTGAAGGGAATTATGTTGAATAAAAAAAACGAATTTTGCAAGAAAAATGTGTTTTACTATTTTAGGCCGGGGACTTCAATTGACCTGTTAAATGCAATACAAAAATAGGTATTTTTTATTTTGCATTTGCATTTTAAATGCAAATTTTTCAAATAAATCACATTTCTGGTGACAACTTATCAACACATCCCCTTTCTAGCACATAAAAAAAAACAGTATATCTGAACGATAAAGTTGCGTTGTTAATAAACGTTTCCATTAGAATACTATGCCGATAAAATTATATCGTTAGCGAGCCATTTTCCTTCAGCAGGAACAGGATAATTAGAATTTACCTACTCGTTGAGGTTCAACTACTAATCGTAAGTAAAGTCCCGGTTAATTCTAATAACGGTTAGTTTGCTTATTACATCACACACTCATGTTCAGGCTGTTTATATACTTGCATACAAATTATATCAGTATAGGTAAGGGCAACAGATGTTACAACACTAGGACTCCTACTTGCTCGTTGTTGCTCCCTCTTGTTGCATAAAATGCACGCAGATCGATGTTTTACTATCGGATTGAAGACGAATACAACAGGAACGCCATATTCCTCAGTCATAAACGACATCCTTAAGTGCACCTTATTGCCAGCACGACATTTCCGAAACGAACATAACTTGCTTCCATTTCCATCACGTCGTATATCCGGAATTGCGGTTGTTTCCATGTCGTTTTTCCCCTTTAACGACAACTACCATCTGAATATGATTATCATTTGGCTCTTCGTAGGTGCATACGTGTATTATTTCGGTGACAAGAATGAACTTCCAGAAAAGCGAATTGATTAGTAAAATAGTGGTACATGCATTTCGATAAAATTGAAAAGAAATTAATTGTTAAATATTAAAAATTAAAACTTAAAGGAAAGCACTTGATTTTGTAGTTTCGCAATGAATTTATTATTAAAAAACCGGTTTTCAATTGTTTCGGCAAATGAGCCATTTTCAAAGAGTATGGTGCATTTTAGAAAATACTACAAATGGCGCAGTAAACGCCATCTGTAGCACGATGCTACATTTTAGGATTACGTATGCTCCAACAAGGTCCACTTGTGTGGATATCTACTTGCTGAAAACGAATCCCGGCGTAGCCAACCTCAACGTGATAGGCACGTTAGCTTAATCGAATAAAATAATTCGAAGTGGTCTGTATTCTGTCGAAACTGCCAGACGCGGATCGCGATTTCGATCTTTTTGGATCTCATCAGCGCGTCGCAGGCAGCTCCGACAGAACACAGACCAACTTTTACCTGCTGTCTTAACAGTGCGTTTTAGAAAATACTACAAATGGCGCAGTAAACGCCATCTGTAGCACGATGCTACATTTTAGGATTACGTATGCTCCAACAAGGTCCACTTGTGTGGATATCTACTTGCTGAAAACGAATCCCGGCGTAGCCAACCTCAACGTGATAGGCACGTTAGCTTAATCGAATAAAATAATTCGAAGTGGTCTGTATTCTGTCGAAACTGCCAGACGCGGATCGCGATTTCGATCTTTTTGGATCTCATCAGCGCGTCGCAGGCAGCTCCGACAGAACACAGACCAACTTTTACCTGCTGTCTTAACAGTGCGTTTTAGAAAATACTACAAATGGCGCAGTAAACGCCATCTGTAGCACGATGCTACATTTTAGGATTACGTATGCTCCAACAAGGTCCACTTGTGTGGATATCTACTTGCTGAAAACGAATCCCGGCGTAGCCAACCTCAACGTGATAGGCACGTTAGCTTAATCGAATAAAATAATTCGAAGTGGTCTGTATTCTGTCGAAACTGCCAGACGCGGATCGCGATTTCGATCTTTTTGGATCTCATCAGCGCGTCGCAGGCAGCTCCGACAGAACACAGACCAACTTTTACCTGCTGTCTTAACAGTGCGTTTTAGAAAATACTACAAATGGCGCAGTAAACGCCATCTGTAGCACGATGCTACATTTTAGGATTACGTATGCTCCAACAAGGTCCACTTGTGTGGATATCTACTTGCTGAAAACGAATCCCGGCGTAGCCAACCTCAACGTGATAGGCACGTTAGCTTAATCGAATAAAATAATTCGAAGTGGTCTGTATTCTGTCGAAACTGCCAGACGCGGATCGCGATTTCGATCTTTTTGGATCTCATCAGCGCGTCGCAGGCAGCTCCGACAGAACACAGACCAACTTTTACCTGCTGTCTTAACAGTGCGTTTTAGAAAATACTACAAATGGCGCAGTAAACGCCATCTGTAGCACGATGCTACATTTTAGGATTACGTATGCTCCAACAAGGTCCACTTGTGTGGATATCTACTTGCTGAAAACGAATCCCGGCGTAGCCAACCTCAACGTGATAGGCACGTTAGCTTAATCGAATAAAATAATTCGAAGTGGTCTGTATTCTGTCGAAACTGCCAGACGCGGATCGCGATTTCGATCTTTTTGGATCTCATCAGCGCGTCGCAGGCAGCTCCGACAGAACACAGACCAACTTTTACCTGCTGTCTTAACAGTGCGTTTTAGAAAATACTACAAATGGCGCAGTAAACGCCATCTGTAGCACGATGCTACATTTTAGGATTACGTATGCTCCAACAAGGTCCACTTGTGTGGATATCTACTTGCTGAAAACGAATCCCGGCGTAGCCAACCTCAACGTGATAGGCACGTTAGCTTAATCGAATAAAATAATTCGAAGTGGTCTGTATTCTGTCGAAACTGCCAGACGCGGATCGCGATTTCGATCTTTTTGGATCTCATCAGCGCGTCGCAGGCAGCTCCGACAGAACACAGACCAACTTTTACCTGCTGTCTTAACAGTGCGTTTTAGAAAATACTACAAATGGCGCAGTAAACGCCATCTGTAGCACGATGCTACATTTTAGGATTACGTATGCTCCAACAAGGTCCACTTGTGTGGATATCTACTTGCTGAAAACGAATCCCGGCGTAGCCAACCTCAACGTGATAGGCACGTTAGCTTAATCGAATAAAATAATTCGAAGTGGTCTGTATTCTGTCGAAACTGCCAGACGCGGATCGCGATTTCGATCTTTTTGGATCTCATCAGCGCGTCGCAGGCAGCTCCGACAGAACACAGACCAACTTTTACCTGCTGTCTTAACAGTGCGTTTTAGAAAATACTACAAATGGCGCAGTAAACGCCATCTGTAGCACGATGCTACATTTTAGGATTACGTATGCTCCAACAAGGTCCACTTGTGTGGATATCTACTTGCTGAAAACGAATCCCGGCGTAGCCAACCTCAACGTGATAGGCACGTTAGCTTAATCGAATAAAATAATTCGAAGTGGTCTGTATTCTGTCGAAACTGCCAGACGCGGATCGCGATTTCGATCTTTTTGGATCTCATCAGCGCGTCGCAGGCAGCTCCGACAGAACACAGACCAACTTTTACCTGCTGTCTTAACAGTGCGTTTTAGAAAATACTACAAATGGCGCAGTAAACGCCATCTGTAGCACGATGCTACATTTTAGGATTACGTATGCTCCAACAAGGTCCACTTGTGTGGATATCTACTTGCTGAAAACGAATCCCGGCGTAGCCAACCTCAACGTGATAGGCACGTTAGCTTAATCGAATAAAATAATTCGAAGTGGTCTGTATTCTGTCGAAACTGCCAGACGCGGATCGCGATTTCGATCTTTTTGGATCTCATCAGCGCGTCGCAGGCAGCTCCGACAGAACACAGACCAACTTTTACCTGCTGTCTTAACAGTGCGTTTTAGAAAATACTACAAATGGCGCAGTAAACGCCATCTGTAGCACGATGCTACATTTTAGGATTACGTATGCTCCAACAAGGTCCACTTGTGTGGATATCTACTTGCTGAAAACGAATCCTGGCGTAGCCAACCTCAACGTGATAGGCATGTTAGCTTAATCGAATAAAATAATTCGAAGTGGTCTGTATTCTGTCGAAATTGCAGACGCGGATCGATCTTTTTGGATCTCATCAGCGCGTCGCAGGCAGCTCCGGCAGAACACAGACCATCTTTTATCTGCTGTCTTAACAGTGCGTATCAGAAAATACTACAAATGGCGCAGTAAACGCCATCTGTAGCACGATGCTACATTTTAGGATTACGTATTTTTTAACAAGGTCCACTTGTGTGGATATCTACTTGCTGAAAACGAAAACGTCCACTTGTGTGGATATCTACTTGCTGAAAACGAATCCCGGCGTAGCAAACCTCAACGTGATAGGCACGTTAGCTTAATCGAATAAGATAATTCGAAGTGGTCTGTATTCTGTCGAAACTGCCAGACGCGGATCGCGCACTGTTAAGACAGCAGGTAAAAGTTGGTCTGTGTTCTGTCGGAGCTGCCTGCGACGCGCTTCCCCAAGGGATTGAGTTCAGACATTTTCTTCAGTAACAACTAGAGGTGTGCAAAATGTTTTTTTAAAGGTATTTAAATACAACATACAAATACTTTTTTGATTTGTTATTTCCAATGTAAAATACAAATCGAACCAATATTTTAGATTATCCATTTCCGAGGAGTTTAAAATTTTTGGGCTCTCTTCAGTTAAAGAATTTGAAGGCATTCATGGAATGTCTCTTTGTTCTTTTTTTAATGTTCTAATACCTTCAATGGCAAATAGGAGCAACTTTTATTCATTGTATACAATTTTTGATAGATGACACTAGCAAAACTTTTAACGGCAAAAATGTATCTTCCAATTTACAAATAGAAAATACGCATGGAAAAGTATTTTAAATAAAATACAAAATGCTTTTCTTAAAAATGTATATACTAGGGTCAATTGAAAAGTGTGTATCGGT
>NW_020439389.1:228665-246759 GCF_000699045.2 Agrilus planipennis | reverse complement strand
GTTAAGACAGCAGGTAAAAGTTGGTCTGTGTTCTGTCGGAGCTGCCTGCGACGCGCTGATGAGATCCAAAAAGATCGAAATCGCGATCCGCGTCTGGCAGTTTCGACAGAATACAGACCACTTCGAAGTATGGTGTACTGAATCAAGTCCGAGCGTTTTTCCAGAAATTCCATAGCGAAATTTTTAATGGCTTTGTGATATATATGTGAAATACCTAAAGCTTTTTTGCGTCTCTTAGTAATAATATGACTTAAACCTACTTTCCTAATATTAAGTTTGAAAGTGATATATCTGCAATTTTAATTATTCAACCGTAAGTCCAAAATACAAACAGCAGCACTTTACACGAACTTCCAACTAAAATTGTTTCAATTAAACTTACGTCGCGTCGGTAACTGTAAGAAATAATTATATAGAGAGTAAAGTTACAACGTGGTTTAGTCCCGCAAATGCTTCGAAGTTATGCAGAGGTGCACAAGTGCAAAAATAACTACGTTGCATATCTTTATTTTCTTTGATAAAAAAACTTAGATTTCTGCCTTAGGTACAGAAACGAGTCTTGAAACCGGTGGTATTTCTACTGAAAGTGATACCGTTCTTCAAAGGCTCTTACTGTAGTTCCAAACGAATGAACGGAATAAATAAGTGATTATTAAACTAAAAAGATTGTTAAAAGTGTATGTTTGGAGCGCGGCGTTGTACGGGTGCGAAACATGGACACTGGGCGCGGCGGAAAAGAAAAGGTTAGAAGCCTTCGAAATGTGGTGTTATAGGAGAATGATGAGGATCACGAGTGTAGAAAAGGTTAGAAATAAAAAGTTATTAGAAAGAATAGGAGAACAGAGGACTCAATGAAAGTCAATAAAAAATAGGCGAAATAGGTTGATAGAACAGCTTCTCATGCATGAAGGTCTAGTCAGAGACATATTAGGGGCAGAAACAGGATTTAGAAGGGGTAGGGGTAGACCTAGGTTAGATTACTGTTCGCAAAAAATTGTTAAGGATGTGGGTTGTTCTAGTTTTAGGGAAATGCGAAAGATAGGAAAGAGTGGAGGTACGTGTCCAACCAGTCTTAAGACTGACGACCTTATGATGATGATGAAACGTTTAACTAAATTTCGTCAAATTCCAACAAAAAAAAGTTATGCCTACTTCACAGGAATTAGGAAATAGTGTTTGCGTAAGTCGCAAGTACATGTAACCGACTAGAAATTGTGATCGTAGGCCTGATAAGGAAAGCTTTCATCCTAGTAAGATCCTGACAAGATCCATATTCTATGGACTTGATTAAGATAGTCACACATACGAAGGACCTTTCAAAGAAATAAATATTAGGATCTACTAAGCGAATCCAAAAGAAACTCTCCATAATAAGTCAAAACCTTGTCAAAACTTCATTACAAAATTCACTATAAAAAGCAATATCTAGATGAACAAACATATTGATAAGATTTTTCTTGACATTGTACAAAAAAGAGTTCTACTCGGGAAAATCGGGAAAAAGCCCTACAAAAAACAAGCGATAAACATGTTTACATGATAATATTTTTATAAACAGTAGAAACAGAATTTTTTCTAAAAATAATTCAAAGCTAATTTGTGCCTCATGCTGATAAATTCTTCGTATTATTAATTTCTGTTGTTAACTTCAATATAACAGACTTAATAAATTCAACTTTTATATTATTTAAAAGGCAAAT
Source organism: Agrilus planipennis (assembly GCF_000699045.2). Taxonomy (NCBI): domain Eukaryota; kingdom Metazoa; phylum Arthropoda; class Insecta; order Coleoptera; family Buprestidae; genus Agrilus; species Agrilus planipennis. Next base: position 245,059 of record NW_020439389.1, on the reverse strand, counting down.
TGTACTTTTTCTCCTTTAATTCCGTTTTATTATTATAAGGTCGTTTGGCATTCAAAGAGGAGAAATCCAATTTAAGTGGCAAAATAAACTTTCAAAGAAGTAAAGCATCTTTTGCGAATATACATATATACGAATCCAGGTCAAGCATAAAATGCCCATCATCCTGGCCTGGCTCTTGATGACGCTTAACGTTCCCCCATTTTGCTTTCATAAGACCCATTAATAATTCACATTACAGTTAATGATATGAATTGAATTAGAAAAAAAAAGGAGAAATTAAAAAAAGTCGCGTACGAAAATATTGAAGTTTAATTAAACCGCGGTAAGAATACTAACAAGAGATGAACGGCTCGTCGACTAAATGCTGCGTAATCTGCGGCGGCTGGTTATATTGTTTTCTTTCGCGAAATAACCGAACACATCTGCTCCGAAACGTTTTCGGCATACTGAACATTATACGAATATTGAGGACTAAATGACAAGCGAAATGGAAAAATTCCAACCTATTTCGATACAATCATCGAACTGGAAATCACCTTCTACTGCAGAATGCTGTTCCTTTTTGTTTTTCATCCCTCAAGTGAAATCAATTAGAAGTCTCATTAAATTCGTACAGCACCACATGTCTAGACAATTTTTTTTCTTTACAACGAAATCTTCAATAAACAAATACACGCAGAATCAAAAGGGAATTTTTTTATCATAAAAGCCCTATGAATCGAAGTGAAGCGAAGTTTGAAATTTGGTTAAACGCGTTCTCTTTGAAATTCGTTTAAAAATAGCAGATCAAACGAACGTTCTGTTTTCTGGAAGGAAAACTAACTCGACAATTCACGGAACTAGAAGGATTCGTATTAGTTAGATACATTATAATCATTGATATTGTGCCCATTAAAGAAGAGTACTACAAAAAAACTGAAGTCCCCACAATTAAATTGATTTTTATGGTAAAAACCTAAAAATGTAGAAATACATGTCAACCAATATCACTTTCCAGTCTACCTAGTTCATGATGAAATAAAAAGTTAGCCTAGTTTGAAACCTTTTTAAATTTTTCGACTTTTTAAACACAATAATATTTCCAATCGCGGTTTACTATGTTTCATTTACGAGGGTGTATCAAAGATACTTCTTGGTGTTTTAAATTAAAAAAAAAACATTGAAGGTTTTACATCAAAATTTAAACATTTATTACACGTAGTTAGTTAAAACTAACATTAGAGAAACTAATTTGTGATTGAACGCAACCATAAAATTTAAAAAAGGAACATTTTTATAATGAACTTTAACTGACTCGCTTCGGAAAAACGCGTTTGGTCTAGTAAGAACTAGTTTTAGCTGATATTAAATTTTGAGCACTAGTTAATTCTAGTTTCAACAAAGGCATTTAGCAAAAACTAGTTCTAACTAGGGAAAACGCGTTCTACCTAAACACTGGTTTTAACTGTAACATACACACACTATTGGCAGGTTGAGAATTGAACACGGAGATAATTCTATTACATGTAATCGTCGAAGGGCATCATCTTTTGAAAAATACGACGTGACGTAGAGGAATTCATACTAACACCTTCAGCCCACTTTTCATACAAATAATAATGTAATATAAGTCCAATCGTACGTTCAGTAGACATTTTTCCTTACCAGTGCAGATATATAATTTCAAATATCGAATCTCAGTCACGTTTTGATTGGTTGCTGCGTTAGTAAAACCTTCCAATATAAAATTTATACATAAAAATTGAGTTAGATTTTTTATTGCCCATGAACTAGAGTTGTAACTGTCCAGGTCGGTATACTGTAGTCGAACATTACATAGTTATTTCTGAATACAATTTTTGCTCCAATGCGGCTTTATATATGTATTTTTTTTCTTCTTATTTCGTTTGTTTTTCTGTTGGGAATGCTAGAATGCTATAGGAATGTTCACTCATCTCTGTGTAGGTGTATGTATGTTTTGAAAGATATTTTCTTTCCTTAGCGAAGGGCGACACGTGTTTCGTCTCCGTGCTTTATCATGCGTTTTATCAAAGAAAAGAATTTCATGATGGGCCTGTCTATCGAACGGATATCAGACTTGATTTGAAAAGCAATAATCAATTACAAAAAAAATAAAAATAAAAAAAACAATCNACGTAATCCTAAAATGTAGCATCGTACTACAGATGGCGTTTACCGCGCCATTTCTGGTATTTTCTATTACATAAGAGATCTACAAACAAGAATAAGAGAATTTTTTAATATTATCGTAGAAACAAAAAGAGGTTTCGACGCTCTAAATAGAAATCTGATCAATAATTTGCCCTCACTTTTGAAATTTGAGGTATTCTATGCGAAAATGACTGTTTTGAGGTACATTAGAATTTCAGTTACCTTTTTAAAAACTGTTATCCTAATTGTGCAATTTTTCTCCTAATCGTTTATAAATGTCAAATCAAACAAGTATTTTTGGATTTTCCGTTTAATGTGGAAACCATGCATTCTTATATTCAAATTTCCAAATGTATTTTTTGTTGCTACTGGTAGGAGAATCTTCTCCTGTTTTGAGTATGTAACTGTCTACCAAATTTCTCATAACTCGGACATTAAATCATAAAGAAGACGAAAAATTGGACATTTTGAAACTACAAAAGCACAACCTCATTAAGTAAATTAAACAAGAAATGGACACACAATTGTGAAGTAGATGGATAGTAATATAATGGAAATGAAAATTTAATAGTGTAGATACCCATTACATCTATGTACTTTACCTAGGGAAGCATTTGAATAATCGATCTAAATGTGGGGGGGTTGAGAAGACGCACGAAATTTATATTGTGATTTATGGTGTCGAAAGCTATAGCAAAATCGCGTTACACATATATCCTTCCTAACTAATAGTTGGCATGGTAAAACCGTATTAATTGCCTATTCAAAAGATAATTATGGTAATGGTTACAGTAATGTTACGGCTTAATTGTTCGTTTGCTATTCTTGTAAAACTAGCAATTTGTACAGACTCATAACCCTTTTTTATTTTCAACGATTTAACGCATTTGTCTGGTTTATTCTAGAGACAAATCCGGGTTAAGTAATGACCAAAAAGGTAAAAATATTTTACAACATGTAGGTACTTTTTCATTATATAAGCTAATGTTAGTTAATGTCTTAAGAAAATTTATTCATACCTCATTTCTCACATTTATTCATGTGAAAATAATTATAATTATTATCTTTATCTGAATAATTTATTGTATAGAGAAACAAAATTGTAGAGAGCGAGTTACAAGTAGATTTTCTTGTACTTAATATTGATACATGATACACATAAAATTAGATAGAAATACCTAAGAGTCTAATCTGCGTGTGTGTGTGTGTGTGTGTATCTAATTGTCTGTATTCACAGATTTAATAAATTCTTAAAATTCCATTTCGTTAGTTAAAGGCATCCTGAGAATGTTTTCATTCGTTTAGCATTGTTCCGCCTACACTGCGTTCATTCGTAATTAAATTTTAACATACTTTCTCTTTTTTCTATGTGAAGGGTAATAATGAACTAATTAAAAATTAAAGTTCCTAATTAATCAAACAAAAAACGCCTTTTTTGCTACGAACTACAGCTATTTTTCTTGCAGCAGAGAAAACATGCTTCGATTGCTTAATTAACCCGTTTTCGTTACTTTGGAGAAAGATAGGGGCAGGTTCTCAAAATCGTGCCCATGGAACCAGATAAAGCACGCCGCGTCGTATGCAGGTTGCATCTAAGAACCTCTTTAATACAACTTATTACTTTACACTTTAGTGGATCGAAAATGAAGAACTTAATTAAATATAATGAAACACTGTAACACTATTTTGTCGACTGTATGCATTATAAAATAGGTACCTATTTACATCATACCTACCGAAAATGAGAACAATTTTACAGAGAATAGTGCAGAGTCAAAAACTATTTCAAAATAGCACAATATTGAAATAACTAGTTGAACCACTCCAAATTGGGACGAAAAACCTTTCCCACAATAGCCTGACATAAAGTAACCATATAAACATGTAAATAGGTTTAATTGTTTTTCGTTATTTTGAAAGTTAAGCGCATTAGTTACTTCCATCTATTAATTAGAATGTTGTAATATCGGACGAGATAGACACACCAAATTACATTACATAGCTAAATGTTTTATTAAATACTTGGTGAAGTAATTATGATGATGATGATGATGTTAAAGCATAAGATTTCGATTCGTATATATTGTTGAGATGCCTTATTTTTTTTGCAGAGTCCCACTCCTCCCCAATACGTGTTTTGGTATCACAACAACAATATGATAAACTACGATACTTCCAGAGGCGGTATAAGCGTTGAAACCGAACCTGGACCCCGTACTAAGAGCCGGCTAACCATTGTTGACACTCACGAAGCTGATTCCGGAAACTACACTTGTTCAGCATCCAATACCGAGCCTGCGTCAATATTTGTTTACGTTTCCGAAGGTTTGTAATCTGCCTTAAATCTTCTTCCCACACAGATCGAATCCATTTCCCTTATCGTCAACAAAATCATTCTAGAAGTTGTATAATACAGAAAGTACCACAAATGGCGCGGTAAACGCCATCTGTAGTACGATGCTACATTTTAGGATTACGTATGCTCCAACAAGGTCCATTAAATATATGGATATCTACTTGCCGAAACGAATCCCGGCGTAGCCAACCTCAACGTGATAGGCACGTTACCATAATCGAATAAAATAATTCGAGGTGGTCTGTGTTCTGCCGAAACTGCCAGACGCGGATCGCGATTTCGATCTTTTTGGATCTCATCAGCGCATCGCAGACAGCTCCGACAGAAGTTGGTCTATGTTCTGATTTGTTCGATTATGGTAACGAGCCTATCACGTTGAGGTTAGCTACGCCGGGATTCGTTTCAGCAAGTAGATATACATATATTTAAATGGACCTTGTTGGAGCATACGTAATCCTAAAATGTAGCATCGTACTACAAATGGCGTTTACCGCACCGTTTGTGGTATTTTCTAAAACGCACTGTTAAGACAGCAGGTAAAAGTTGGTCTGTGTTCTGTCGGAGCTGCCTGCGACGCGCTGATGAGATCCAAAATGATCGAAATCGCGATCCGCGCCTGGCAGTTTCGACAGAATACAGACCACTTAGAATTATTTTTATTGTATAATACACTTCCAAAAAGATCAAAAAAGTAGAAAATTATCAGTCTGTAACTTAGGATGACACCATAGTGGCCCAAAAGCGTTGTTATGTAGAAATTCAGTTCTTGTACCCTGTATATTGCAGGGGTGCACCTGCTTTTCAACAACCACTCCTTCCATTCTAACCCTAACTCGGTTTGCTGTGGTCATCGGTTAAACAACAGCATTCCAATAGGGCACATCATCACGATGAGTCGAGCTGCTAGATGACTTCCCTATTATTAATATTATGCAAAATAAATTTCGTCATTACTGCTCGTTACAAAGCGCGAACAGGGTCTTTTGTTCGTAGTGAAAAGACCATCTCATCCGGAATTAATCCTGTTACATCCCACTCGACGCAGCCTTCATTGTCTACGCCCCGAAATTAATAAGTCTACAGAGAGTCGAGCTTGCTTGCTTGCGACAAGTGCGAAAGTTGTTTTCTGTGAATGTTACCGCTGAACGACCAACGACGGCGTCGGCGGCGTCGACGACGAACGCTTCAATTTTACGTCAAACAATAGACAATTTCGGCGAGAGGGCGAATAAAAATTTTTGTACGCGTCGAGGAACAAAAGAGAGCCTAAAAACAATGAGGGAACGGAAGCGAACGAAAACATGTCCTTGACCCGGTCAGACTCTTCCTCAGAACCGGAAGTGGTACATTTACTCGCGGAAATTAGGGTCGTCTTTTGCGTAATCATTCTCAAATAAATTTCGAAAATAAGGCTGAGGGCTGAAACGATGTTGCGCAATTCTACCCTAAGAGCTAAAAGTATTTTTCGTGCATTTCACCTCGTACTTGCCAAAAATTAAACAACGAGTTTCAAAATTTAAACTGTGGACAAATGAAGAAGGTCCTTTTCATCCTTTACCAAAAACTCCTTATATATTGCTAAAATTTACACTCTGTAATTTAAAATTTTCCTCTCTTTGAACAATCCTATTAAACCAAAATAATCATTAATAAAGCAATAATTTCAGTTTTCCAAAACCCTAAATTTTTTTTTATAGTTTTGACTTTATTTCCAATATCTAGAAAATAAAAATTGACATAAAAACTTTGCCTGTATGGACAAACGTAAACTAAAATATTAAAATACTTAATACGAAAACATTATCCCCTAGAGGTGGAATATTTTCTTTAAATTTGAATGGGATCACCCTTAATATATCTACACCCTGTTCAATAAAAACAGTCACATTGAATTGCCGATTAAAAATCATACGAGTCCAAATATCAATTAAAATGTAAACCTTTTTTAAAACGAATCAAAAATCAAAGTAGTCTGTATAGATACACAGGGTGTTTCTGAAATAAATAGCAAGCTTGCAGGAGGTGATAGGGCCGGCTTCAAATTTTAACTTCGTAAGGTTTTCTTAAAGACAGTACAACTGTAGGGATAGATGTGCAAGGGCAAATTTTTAGTGTGCTTAGATTTGCAGATGATATAGCAGTATTAGCATCTAGCAAGGAGGAGTTTTAAAGATAGCTTTTAATAAAATGGAAGCGGTACTGACAGATCAGTGTTGTATGAAAATAAATAAAAGTAAAACTAAAATACTAGTATGCAAGGGAAGAAAAAGTAGGGAAAGAGCGAATATAAACATAGGAGACGAAAAATTAGAAGAAGTGGCTGATTTTAGATATCTAGGAAGTCAGATAAGTCAGGACGGAAGGAGCAGTAGGGATATAAAGCAGAGGATAGCGCAGGGTCGTGTCGCCTTTAATAAAAAGAAGTCACTTCTATGCTCGCGAACGGTTAATTTAGAAATTCGAAAAAGGTTGTTAAAGGTGTATGTTTGGAGCACGGCGTTGTACGGGTGCGAAACATGGACAGTGGGAGCGGCGGAAAAGAAAAGGTTAGAAGCGTTCGAAATGTGGTGTTATAGGCGGATGATGAGGATATCGTGGGTAGAAAAGGTTAGAAATGAAGAGGTATTGGAAAGAATAGGAGAACAGAGGACTCTATGGAAGTCAATAAAAAATAGGCGAGATAGGTTGGTAGGACACCTTCTCAGGCATGAAGGTCTAGTCAGAGACATATTAGAGGCAGAAACAGGAGTTAGGAGGGGTAGAGGTAGACCTAGATTAGATTACTGTTCGCAAATAGTTAAGGATGTGGGCTGTTCTAGTTTTAGGGAAATGCGAAATTTAGCGCAGGATAGGAAAGAGTGGAGGTACGTGTCCAACCAGTCTTAGGACTGATGACCTTATGATGATGATGATGATGAAGGTTTTCTTACAAATTGTTTTATCCCTTAATCACCTTAACACCCTCGAAAGCTTGCTACTTATTTCAGAAGCACCCTGTACAACGTTTAGTAATAAAATTCAAATTTATTAACCTTTCCTCTTTTCATTTCGTTTTAGGAGATAATGTGGACGCAATACTAATGCGAAAATCATGTGGAAAATGCATCGCCAGCCAGCTGTTCTTTCTTCTATCAGCAGGGATTATAGCGGCCGTACGATAGAACTTGTGATTATTTAAGTGAAGTGAAAAATGCATCATCAAACTAACTTTGTTGGAACTTTACTGAAAAGAACATCATCTTCGTTTTGTACATACTTAAATATGATAAATGAAAATTGCAATCGAAACTCGAAGAGGATTCTAAATAAATAAATCGATGGACACTGTTAATTGTAATGTTAAGAAAAATTCTGCAACGTATTGCCCTAATAGTATTTGCTGGAAATCCGATCGGATCTTTTAATTAATTAACTTTTAAAAAAACAACACTTACCTGTTTTTAGTGTGTATAGTTCTTATAATAAATAATTCCGTGACTAGACTCTAAGTATGTACCTAAATTAACATAATAATAATAATATTAATAATGATGTTAATTAATTAATCATGATACGTAAAATTAGATGTTGTTGTAAACTGATTTCTTGCACATCGTCCTCATCAGTTTTTCGCAAATTCTGATAGCACACAATCGAATCGAACAATATCCACGTGAAACCCTCTAATAAAAAAACAATGGAAAATGTGTTAATGTTGCATTTTCGCCCCCCTGATGTTGTAATGAAAATTGTGATGTTGAATTTTATTGTTTATGTTCAATTAATTTTTTATTGTTACACAGTACCATCTGATCTGTTATAATAATGTTTGTTTAAAATAAAATTTCTCAAACCATCTTTACTTTTTGTCTAATTTATGTATTAAAATTAGATAAACACGCTGATGTTTTGTAACGAATGCCATAAAATAATTTTTAAATACCTGTATAAATACTTTAACTATTAAAATACAAATACTTAATTTTTTGATTCGAAATAATCGTAATTTTACCACCGCCATAGAACAAACACCATAAAATAATTTTTGAATACATGTATAAATAACTATAACTATTAAAATACNAACTATAAAATATTATACCAAAATTGTTTTTAACAAAAATATTAAAAATTACAGTAGTAACTAATTATCATTAACAAGTATCAATAATTTACCATCATACAATATTTTTTGCATATTGTAATTTTTTTAAGAAAGAAGGTACGTTTAAGTTCTTAATATTTAGCATTAACTTTATTATTATTACATATCGACGTGTTTTATACATATCTACTTCCGCACCAACAAATGCCTATTTTTCAATATATATCTTAAAAAATAATGCTATTACAAAAAACTATATCGACGAAAAGTTGTGAGAGATGACAGAATAGAAGTACAAGAAAGAGAGAAAAAGTTTCAACTATAAAATTATCACAATAGTATCATCAATATTATTCATATCACCACAAAATAAATTGAAAGTTACGGAGTAAAAAATAAGGTTTCCAGTTGCGGTATTTGATCTCGAAATTGTCCCTGGATTTTGTCCAAAAATGGGTTCCATAAATAGTCCCGAAAGAATTTGTCGGCATTAGGTCTTATTGTTTAACATTTCATATTTTTTTGATAATGAATGTAATTACTATTACTATCACGTAAAAATACTTGGTTTCCATAAAGCGTTATCTTTTTTAATAAAAATTTTTTGTAGAAGAAATATTACATATTTCCATTTCGGGACCATTTTCGGGAATGGTCCGGGACTTAAAATTTGATTGCAAAGACCCGATTACTCTTTCGATCCGGAAAGTACGAAACAAAGTAAGATAAAGAAATTTAGAAAAAAGTGTCACAGAATATCGAAATCAAGTTATATTCAGTGATAAGTAAAGGAGACAGAAATAAAATGAAAAAAGAAATAAATAATAAATTTTCAATTTGGTAACAGTCAAATATTTCTAGGAAATAAAGTGTAGATAGTGTTAGATAGACATCATGCAAAGTAAACGAAATCATAAAAATCGTAGTTAATAAATCAAAAAGTTCAGCAGTGGTTTAATAATTCAGATCAAGTGATGATTATCATGGATTTTTATTCTTTTTAGTATCTATTATTAGTATTCGAGTTCGAGGTCACATAATATAATGAAAATCAAAAGAAATGGACTAGATATGATTAATCAATTCATTTGTTATTTATAAAATTGTTGGATATCATTCTCGAGATGAATGTGATACAAGAAAATTGGAGTTAATTTAACTAATTTACATATAAAATAAGTTTATTTTAAACGTTCTGATTAACAAATTAGTTCCTGACAATAATAGAAACAATATTTGTTTAACGTTGTAAGTGATAATGATTTCAAATATTTTTTGTTGTAATATAGGTTATATTGGTTTGTAATTTGTTTTGTTCCTTCAAGAAGATGAAACTACGTAAAATTAATGAGAATTTCTTAGTTCATTTAACTGTAAGAAGGTGTATTAATCATATATTTGCTCTTTAGATACTCGAAATACACGTACCTTACATGAAAAAACTCAATTATCTACAACATAATTCCATGGGTGCTCCCCTTAATACCCTGAAAAGGAGACATTTTAGTATCTAGTTCTTATCCTTACAACTAACAAAAAACTTCTAAAATAAAAAAAACAATCTTGTAATATAAGATTCTTTTTGTTCCATCAAGAAAATTTATTAACACAAGTTTCTTATTTCGATTAACTGCAAGAAAGTGTATTAATCATATAGTTGCTGTTATTTCATAAATAGGAGTCTTTCAATACTTGAAGTATTTACATAACTTACCTGAAGAAGCTAAATTATCTGTAGTACTATAAAACAAAGGTATTATATTAATTACAAATACATACTCTTTGTTGTTTCTTTGCAGATAACAAGTAATTTCTAAGATAAGATGGATTTATTGCAATCAATCTTGCTATATTATCCTTTACATGTTATTATCAGGATTATGAGATGGTAAAGGGTTTTACATCATCTAGTTAAGCACCGTAATTATTTACATTTTTATTACAAAAATATTCCTTTACAATCTCTTTTAAACTTTGATTTCTCTAAGCAAAACCTATGAAAATCTGAATTAACAAAACAGTGTCTTCCAACCATTTTCACTTTTGTAATTGGTTTTGGGGCAGGAACTGGGGGATTGAAAGCCATTTCTGCCATGTCAAAGTCTCTACAAAGTTCTTCTGGAGTGCTGAAAGTAAATAAAAACAAGTTTTAAAATGTAGAAATACTAACAAAATGTAATGTAAAATTAGGATGTAATATTTGATTTTAATTTCAACTTGCAACGTGTTGCAGCTTTAATATCTTTTGGATTTGTCAAGAGTTAATAAAGAATTCAAAAATACAAATATGTGCATTACTGTACTTGTTTTGCTTAATCTAATTTATTGCACTTAAATGCAGACATCATAAATAAACTGGAATCTAGTCAGCATAAAATTAGACACCTTGTTTCTTAGCTCCAGAAATGCAAAATACTCACAGTTTTGATACATCAATTGGGATACTCTTATCTCCAGTAACATGAACACCATGGGCAACTAACGTTGAATAATTTCTCACTATGGGGTGGTAATGTTTACTTAACAACACTGTTTCATACATGGCTGTTGTTGAAGCATTACAATATTCAGGGTCCTCTATCTCTGGTTGATAATTTCCATCTCCTAAAGAAGGATCCAAATCCAAAAGAACATCAATAAACTGGTTCTGTTGTAATAATGTCCGTATTATTCCTAAGCAACCCAAGCTACCATTGTGAAGAAGCTGCAATGCCAAAATGCTGAGACGTTTTGTGAAACCTATGATCCTCTTATTGGTGACCTTTTTTCGCCTTTTTACTAATGCTTGAGTGAGCGTCTCTAAAGCTAATTCCAAATCATTGTGACTTTTAGATGCATGAATAGTCAAAAGGTCTTTATAAAGATTAACATATAGAAATGATGGATCAATGTTCAGTGCTTCTCCATGACCACTAAGAATTGAAAAGACTGTCTTCATACAATGAAGACGCTCATGGTAACTCAACCAGTCCTCTTGCATTAAATTTTTTAAAGTGTTCACCAAATCGACATAAAAGTCAATATTTATGCAGTGGGCAAATCTAAAAACATTATTTTTTATAATAATTATATTACATATTTAAAATAACTTACACCCTAAAAATATCAACTATATAATAATGTTTTTTAATAGCTTTCATCTTACAAAACTCTCAAAATAAGATGGGTGAGTATCAATTTTGTTTATTATTTTTTTTTACAAATAAAAGAACAACGTTGTTGTTTATACGTTGAACATATTTAATAATAAAAGAGAACTTCAAGTAAATCGTTATTTGTCTTTTTTCTACCTTGTCCTTTTATTCAAATAAAAACAAAACGTATAAATCAGTAAAATGTCCTTGAAAAAGCAGCCGAGAATATGTTACAATAGAATATCAATTTTGGTGAATGCGCCGGACACACTTTTTTGGTTCCTGCTAAAAACTAAGCGCGATTTTAAAATCCGATTTTTGTATTAGGAGAGCATAAGTTGCATGAGGAATATAAAATTTCACACACTTTTCGTCCAAGAATTGCTTTAGTAACCTACTAATAGTGGCTATGGTACCAAACTCCTAATTTTATTATAAGGCATTTTATTTTATTTAGTCTATCTGAGCTGATACAAAAACGATTTAAAAAACAGGTACAATAACTTTCGAAATTTAAATTTCAGTATTTTTATTATATTTCTTCGATTTTTGTGAAGAAAACTTACGGCTTACGATTTGGTACGGTTATATAACTGCCTTAATATGACGTCAATGTTTACATGTTTACATTTATAAAACAGTTAATTTAACTAATTTACATATAAAATAAGTTTATTTTAAACGTTCTGATTAACAAATTAGTTCCTGACAATAATAGAAACAATATTTGTTTAACGTTGTAAGTGATAATGATTTCAAATATTTTTTGTTGTAATATAGGTTATATTGGTTTNCTTACTTTGATAAAATTCCGAGAGCAATTCCTAACATTTTTGTATTTTTGGAAGTCTTTAGTATCCTAAAACAAACGCCAAACACAACTTTGGTAATTTCAGTTAAATTTTGTTGTTTTGCTTTTTTATTTTCCTCTGCTTTAGTCTCCAACAGCTCCTTTTCCAACTCTTGCAGTTGTTTCTTTTTCTAAATAAAAAAAGCTTTTATTTAAATACTATCACGTATAATGTCTTCATCGCAATACCTTTTTTTCTTTTTTGGATAACTGTAAAACTCTTTTCTTGTGTGAAAGCAATTTTTTCTGCTTCAGTTCATGTTCTTTTTCTTGATCCAGATTTACTTCTTTAATCTTAAGTGACAAAAATATCTCTAACATTTCTGTGTTTACATTATGGGTGTGTCTTTTTAGTAGCTGATTCAATAATCTTACAATCTATAAAAATAACATTAGTATATAATAATTTTTTTTTGTTTTTGTACCTTGAGGGTAATTTCTCCCCTTTTATCTTCTTTGAATACATTTTTAAATGCAGAGCTAACTATCAATCTAATGGACTTATTTTTGTTACAAAGAAATGGTATAACAGCTTGTGCTATATTTTCAGAAAAATTGAAATATGGATGAGACACAAGTAAATCACACATTGTTTGTAAAGATTGTTCACCTAATTTTTCTTGTTCCTGTAACAAAGTATATTATAAATTGATTTTTTTTATGTACGACAGATTCAGTATCTTACAAGGGTAGGTTTTTGAGTATTCCCCTTTTTCCTTATCAATTTACCCATATACTTTTCCAATTTCTTTAAAAATCTTTTATAGCACAGCAATAAAGTATTTTCATATTTTTGCAACTTGAATGTTTCCTTTTTTACTAAAAAGAATTAAAAATAACGTGACATTGTAAAATTATAATATAATTATGCCCATTAGGAAGAGCAACATTAAAAGAATCAAAAACAGGCTCAATACAATTTAATAAGAAAATAAATGCGCTAGGTCACCCAGTACTTTTGCTTATCTAATAGTAAACAGTAATTTTTGAAAAAATGCATTTAATTCCTTATTAAGGCACTTAATTAGTATTTGATGAATCTTTAATTGTCCTGTTTCGATTCTGCTCTCCCTACCTAATGAAATAAATTAAGATTTACATTTCACTCCTGTATTTTCCTGAAGTTTTATTTTGAATTCTGGTAAAATATCCTTAAAAACTTCTTGTAAGGCCACAATTACAATTTTCCTGACAGTCAAGAAAGCTTCATCTAAATTTTCATCTAAAATTTTTAAAACCACTCTCAAATTGTCCAATTTTTCTTCTGGATTTTCTAAAATTCCTGCACATAAACTTCCTATCTGAATTTTCTTCTTATTCAATGATTCAGCATGCGATGCAAGTAGGTCGACAGTAGTAATCGGTTTTACAACATCCTCTTCCAAAATAAAACTTCCTTCATTATCTGACTGAGTGTCTTCTTCTGAGTCAGTTTTTTCTTTGTCTTCTAGAACAACTAATTTTAAAATTTAAGTATTATTTTAAAAATATTTTAAACCTTCTATTGCTTCCACTCTCACTTGAGGAATAATTTTACCATGTGCTTTAATAGGCAACAGATTCTTTATATTGACGTTATTTTCAACCTTTGTTTGGTTTTCATAATGCTCTTCTAATGCCTCAGTATCTTCATCACCATGTTTTCTTTTTGTACCCTTTTTAGATGTAGATCTACATTTAGATAATAGTTAAACCAATTTAATGAAACCCTATAGCTACTGTCATACCCTTGAAATTTAATTCCACTCAAAAGATTATAAGATCTATTTGCAATAGCACTTTTTAGGAACGAAATGTCCTCTTTTTCTACCATATCAAGCATATCATCCTCGCCTTCGCTTTCTTCTTCGTCAGAATAAACCGTTTTAGGAGGTTTAAATCCATTTGTAACATGTTTATTTGTATGTTTCTGCTTTTTCTTCGCAGTTCCTTGCTTAAGTGCCTTATTTCGTTTTTGATTCTTACGTTTTTCTTTTGAAATTTTAGTCTTCTAAAGATAATTAAAAAAAGTAACGGTTATGTTATATGGTGGAATTCTGAGAATACTCACCGTTGTCATTATTTCAAATTTTAAAATTAATAAAAACACTAAAATACACGTTTATGTATTACTCGATAACCTTAAAACTGCTTAAAACATAAGCAAATAGTTTTAGTTATCTTCTTCTTCATTTTTCGTTCATCAATTTTAACTTTCGGCTGTGTCTACCTAACCGTTGAACGTTTTATACACCCGTAAATATTTATGAGTTATGCAAATACGTAGAAGCAAAGTAATTTTTATTAAATTAATTACTATGTTGCTAATTAGTCCAGAAAGAAATTATAACCATAAAATGTTTTAAAACTTAAGAAAAATTAAAAAAGAAACGAAAATTGTTTTCTAATTTAATATAAAAGTCAAACTGTTAATAAATAAATAATAAACAGAAATCAAGTTTGTACTTTATATGTCAGTAACTAGAGCGTCTCTAGAAATATCAAATTCAGATAAGTTTTGTACTAATGTTTTAGCACGTTTGGCACATTGAACCTCATAGGAGCTTCTTGGTGGTAAACTTGTAGCCATTTTTAGGTAATAATTAGCTCGGAAATATTTCTGCATGCGATAGCACGTTTTCCCTAATAAATACAAATTTGGTATATAAAATCCGGGTCGAATACTTTCCGCTTTTGAAAGATATTCGTATGCTTCTTCATAACTCGAGGGTGGGGGATTTTCAAACAGATATGAAGCAAGAAACCTTTCGAAGCGATTTAAATTGCTAAGATTATAACAAAGTTGTCCCAGCATGTGTAAAACAAATACATCATAAGGGTTTAGTTCAACTGCTTTTTTCATGTGTTTCTTAATGACACCCAAATTTTTTGCTTTCGATGTAGTTCCTTCCAGATTTGTTTTAAAATTAACGATGAGAGCCATCCATTTGTGAACGTTCGGATTGTTTGCTCCCCTAGATAAAGTTGATGTAATTATTTCGTAGGCCTCGTCGATCATTTCTCTTTTTATATTATTCGAATTGGTCTCATCCTGTGCCATTTTATATAAAGAACGACTCACTCTCCAAAGAACATCCACGTTTTCCCGAAATTTTATTCTATTTAATAATTGATACACTTCTAGGTAATCTCCCGTCTCAAAAAGTTTGTCGGCTTCTCTGATTGTATCGTCAACTGTACGGAGGGACCAATAAAGCATCTTTTTATCATTTCCATCGTCGTAAAAAGGATTAAATGGATTTTTCCACACCCAGCAAGGTACAGCTAATTTTAACCATCCACTTTTAACATAATTTGTCTTCCCCGATTTTGTTTGAATTATCCTCAAAAATTTACGAAACATTACTAACTCAAAAATGGTTTTGAAATGAAATAAAAAAAAAAGAATGGTACATATGAATGATGAAATGGGTTAGTTAAAAAAAGTGGATTTATCACTTAAATGTCAAATTACATGTCACGAATGGAATTTTCTTAATCTTCCAAATATTAATCATCTAATCGTAAGTTTATTGACTGTACGTGACGCGAAATAAAAACTGCATTAAATATCTACCTATTTCACCCTTAAGTTAATCAAAAACTGATTTCTATCATATGCAAACGTGGACAATTATAAAGCTTGTAAAATGTTAGTTATAAAAATTGAAAGTGATATTGTCATTAATTGATTTTTCAAAAGTAAAAAAGTTAATATTTAAATAAAATAAATACAAAAAAAATATTATGTAGTACCTTATTCACATTTTTTACGGCGAAAAATAAGTATTAATAATTAAATAGAAGAACAGAAAACACTTATGTAAATATTAATATTAT
>NW_020439389.1:220368-225207 GCF_000699045.2 Agrilus planipennis | reverse complement strand
TAATTTACCATCATACAATATTTTTTGCATATTGTAATTTTTTTAAGAAAGAAGGTACGTTTAAGTTCTTAATATTTAGCATTAACTTTATTATTATTACATATCGACGTGTTTTATACATATCTACTTCCGCACCAACAAATGCCTATTTTTCAATATATATCTTAAAAAATAATGCTATTACAAAAAACTATATCGACGAAAAGTTGTGAGAGATGACAGAATAGAAGTACAAGAAAGAGAGAAAAAGTTTCAACTATAAAATTATCACAATAGTATCATCAATATTATTCATATCACCACAAAATAAATTGAAAGTTACGGAGTAAAAAATAAGGTTTCCAGTTGCGGTATTTGATCTCGAAATTGTCCCTGGATTTTGTCCAAAAATGGGTTCCATAAATAGTCCCGAAAGAATTTGTCGGCATTAGGTCTTATTGTTTAACATTTCATATTTTTTTGATAATGAATGTAATTACTATTACTATCACGTAAAAATACTTGGTTTCCATAAAGCGTTATCTTTTTTAATAAAAATTTTTTGTAGAAGAAATATTACATATTTCCATTTCGGGACCATTTTCGGGAATGGTCCGGGACTTAAAATTTGATTGCAAAGACCCGATTACTCTTTCGATCCGGAAAGTACGAAACAAAGTAAGATAAAGAAATTTAGAAAAAAGTGTCACAGAATATCGAAATCAAGTTATATTCAGTGATAAGTAAAGGAGACAGAAATAAAATGAAAAAAGAAATAAATAATAAATTTTCAATTTGGTAACAGTCAAATATTTCTAGGAAATAAAGTGTAGATAGTGTTAGATAGACATCATGCAAAGTAAACGAAATCATAAAAATCGTAGTTAATAAATCAAAAAGTTCAGCAGTGGTTTAATAATTCAGATCAAGTGATGATTATCATGGATTTTTATTCTTTTTAGTATCTATTATTAGTATTCGAGTTCGAGGTCACATAATATAATGAAAATCAAAAGAAATGGACTAGATATGATTAATCAACGGTAAGCTTCTTAAAACTTCCTTCCAAACCCACCCCTAACTCTTCGTTCATCTCCGATACCAGTTTGCATTCTCTTTCATCTATTTCAATATACATGTCGTCTAACGATAACACTTGTTCTCGCCTTTCTTTTAGTAAGGTTTTCAATTTTTCCGTGAGTTCGCTCAAAGGAACTACACCACCATATTCTTTAGGAAGAATTTTCGGGTCGATTTTCTCATGTAAGGCGTCTAAAGACGGATTTATCTAAAATTTTTATTCGTAATATAACCCTCACCGTGAGACAAATGTACCACACAAATTAAAAGTTATCGTAGAAAATGAAAGTACACCACTTCACTTTGTCATACTTTAAAGGTACGGCATATTGATAAATCACAAATTAAAAAAAAAACATTACTTTATAAAGATACTTACAAAAGTTCTATTTCTTAATTTATCATTTAGAAAAGTTAATCCAAATTCTATAAGTTTAGCGGCGGCAGGTGACATGTTTATAAAATGATTAGCTTTATGTCTCATAGGGGAGGAATTCTGTAAAATAATAAAATTATTTAAGAATATTCCGCTGCAGATTGTTGTGCTGCAAATGGAGATAGAAAAGGACAGTCCTGCGCTTCAGATACGTGATTCTAGTCTTGTTCTTTTTGGTAAGAAATCGAATTCTACAGAATTTTTGTGAATAAAAAGTAAAAATGTCTGTTTAATACAAGTCGCAAGAAATTAATGCTTTTCAGGTAAAAGTTTCAAAATCCTATAACTGTTTTATTTTTAATTTTTTCGAAAACATTTATCAAGGAATTTGGTAACGTACAATTTTAACCATAGATTTCTCGATGATTTTAATTTTTGTACGATTTAAAGCTTTGCAGAAGAAGAAATGTGAAAAGCATCATTCAATTTGGAATAGTTTACGTATGATTACATGGATAGTTACTATTATACAATATTTTTTGTAAATTACTGTGAAAATTCCAAACTACCTAGATTTACCCTCGACCCCTTGCTTTCCACCAAAATCTATTTAACAGTAGAACTAATTAAATTTCATTGAATCCACTCTCCGCAAAGCTTTTTCTACTGACCTGAACGCAATGGAAGATATTTCTAACATCCTTCAAAGACCATAAAGAAATGTGTCCCATTTGGAATCCAGCTACGTCATTAATATAAACGTATCCGTAAATTTGATTAAGTTCATCATCCATAAGTGCCTCGCTAACTAAACTATGCACCCTGATCATATGCGCCGCTGTATACTTATAGGGGTCGAATTTATCAGCTGCACTAAAAATGACCAGCTTTCCATCGATTCTATCGACCAAGGGAACAATGTATCCATTATCTATTATTTCTTTTAAGTCTTTATCTTCGTAGTCTAAGTTTTTAAACCAGTCCGGATAAAGCTGTCTTATTATCAAATAACGTTCTAACATTTCGCAAGCAAGTGGAACACTAAATTTTTTAGTTCGAAGAAATCGGAGAAGAAATTTGTTATCTGAAAATGAATTATTTTCAGATTTTCATTGTTTCTGTCGCAATGGAGAATACCAATACCAGATAAAAAACATTATTAGACTTCCCGACACGTCTCACCCTGTACAGTATGTTTATTTGCAAGTTTTTCCAAAGCAAGACACTATTTCAAAAAAATTTAAAACACATTTCCCAATTCACAAGAGCCACAAAGCATGGTAAAATTTGAGTTGTTTTAGTACTTTAAGGTCACTTTTGCAACTAATCCGTACACAAATATTGCAGTGAGGATAAATCTATTAAAATTACATACTCTCGATGATTTTTTTATATAGTTAGCAGCAGGATAAATTACAGCTGTCTTTATCAGTTATTATTGAAACTATACCTACGCAACAAATTATAAAATTGTTTTCTTTTAAAATCCTTACGATTATTAGTCAGTTATAATNCTTGCTTAAGTGCCTTATTTCGTTTTTGATTCTTACGTTTTTCTTTTGAAATTTTAGTCTTCTAAAGATAATTAAAAAAAGTAACGGTTATGTTATATGGTGGAATTCTGAGAATACTCACCGTTGTCATTATTTCAAATTTTAAAATTAATAAAAACACTAAAATACACGTTTATGTATTACTCGATAACCTTAAAACTGCTTAAAACATAAGCAAATAGTTTTAGTTATCTTCTTCTTCATTTTTCGTTCATCAATTTTAACTTTCGGCTGTGTCTACCTAACCGTTGAACGTTTTATACACCCGTAAATATTTATGAGTTATGCAAATACGTAGAAGCAAAGTAATTTTTATTAAATTAATTACTATGTTGCTAATTAGTCCAGAAAGAAATTATAACCATAAAATGTTTTAAAACTTAAGAAAAATTAAAAAAGAAACGAAAATTGTTTTCTAATTTAATATAAAAGTCAAACTGTTAATAAATAAATAATAAACAGAAATCAAGTTTGTACTTTATATGTCAGTAACTAGAGCGTCTCTAGAAATATCAAATTCAGATAAGTTTTGTACTAATGTTTTAGCACGTTTGGCACATTGAACCTCATAGGAGCTTCTTGGTGGTAAACTTGTAGCCATTTTTAGGTAATAATTAGCTCGGAAATATTTCTGCATGCGATAGCACGTTTTCCCTAATAAATACAAATTTGGTATATAAAATCCGGGTCGAATACTTTCCGCTTTTGAAAGATATTCGTATGCTTCTTCATAACTCGAGGGTGGGGGATTTTCAAACAGATATGAAGCAAGAAACCTTTCGAAGCGATTTAAATTGCTAAGATTATAACAAAGTTGTCCCAGCATGTGTAAAACAAATACATCATAAGGGTTTAGTTCAACTGCTTTTTTCATGTGTTTCTTAATGACACCCAAATTTTTTGCTTTCGATGTAGTTCCTTCCAGATTTGTTTTAAAATTAACGATGAGAGCCATCCATTTGTGAACGTTCGGATTGTTTGCTCCCCTAGATAAAGTTGATGTAATTATTTCGTAGGCCTCGTCGATCATTTCTCTTTTTATATTATTCGAATTGGTCTCATCCTGTGCCATTTTATATAAAGAACGACTCACTCTCCAAAGAACATCCACGTTTTCCCGAAATTTTATTCTATTTAATAATTGATACACTTCTAGGTAATCTCCCGTCTCAAAAAGTTTGTCGGCTTCTCTGATTGTATCGTCAACTGTACGGAGGGACCAATAAAGCATCTTTTTATCATTTCCATCGTCGTAAAAAGGATTAAATGGATTTTTCCACACCCAGCAAGGTACAGCTAATTTTAACCATCCACTTTTAACATAATTTGTCTTCCCCGATTTTGTTTGAATTATCCTCAAAAATTTACGAAACATTACTAACTCAAAAATGGTTTTGAAATGAAATAAAAAAAAAAGAATGGTACATATGAATGATGAAATGGGTTAGTTAAAAAAAGTGGATTTATCACTTAAATGTCAAATTACATGTCACGAATGGAATTTTCTTAATCTTCCAAATATTAATCATCTAATCGTAAGTTTATTGACTGTACGTGACGCGAAATAAAAACTGCATTAAATATCTACCTATTTCACCCTTAAGTTAATCAAAAACTGATTTCTATCATATGCAAACGTGGACAATTATAAAGCTTGTAAAATGTTAGTTATAAAAATTGAAAGTGATATTGTCATTAATTGATTTTTCAAAAGTAAAAAAGTTAATATTTAAATAAAATAAATACAAAAAAAATATTATGTAGTACCTTATTCACATTTTTTACGGCGAAAAATAAGTATTAATAATTAAATAGAAGAACAGAAAACACTTATGTAAATATTAATATTAT
>NW_020439389.1:175661-216760 GCF_000699045.2 Agrilus planipennis | reverse complement strand
ATTCTCTTTCATCTATTTCAATATACATGTCGTCTAACGATAACACTTGTTCTCGCCTTTCTTTTAGTAAGGTTTTCAATTTTTCCGTGAGTTCGCTCAAAGGAACTACACCACCATATTCTTTAGGAAGAATTTTCGGGTCGATTTTCTCATGTAAGGCGTCTAAAGACGGATTTATCTAAAATTTTTATTCGTAATATAACCCTCACCGTGAGACAAATGTACCACACAAATTAAAAGTTATCGTAGAAAATGAAAGTACACCACTTCACTTTGTCATACTTTAAAGGTACGGCATATTGATAAATCACAAATTAAAAAGAAAACATTACTCTGTAAAGATACTTACAAAAGTTCTATTTCTTAATTTATCATTTAGAAAAGTTAATCCAAATTCTATAAGTTTAGCGGCGGCAGGTGACATGTTTATAAAATGATTAGCTTTATGTCTCATAGGGGAGGAATTCTGTAAAATAATAAAATTATTTAAGAATATTCCGCTGCAGATTGTTGTGCTGCAAATGGAGATAGAAAAGGACAGTCCTGCGCTTCAGATACGTGATTCTAGTCTTGTTCTTTTTGGTAAGAAATCGAATTCTACAGAATTTTTGTGAATAAAAAGTAAAAATGTCTGTTTAGTACAAGTCGCAAGAAATTAATGCTTTTCAGGTAAAAGTTTCAAAATCCTATAACTGTTTTATTTTTAATTTTTTCGAAAACGTTTATCAAGGAATTTGGTAACGTACAATTTTAACCATAGATTTCTCGATGATTTTAATTTTTGTACGATTTAAAGCTTTGCAGAAGAAGAAATGTGAAAAGCATCATTCAATTTGGAATAGTTTACGTATGATTACATGGATAGTTACTATTATACAATATTTTTTGTAAATTACTGTGAAAATTCCAAACTACCTAGATTTACCCTCGACCCCTTGCTTTCCACCAAAATCTATTTAACAGTAGAACTAATTAAATTTCATTGAATCCACTCTCCGCAAAGCTTTTTCTACTGACCTGAACGCAATGGAAGATATTTCTAACATCCTTCAAAGACCATAAAGAAATGTGTCCCATTTGGAATCCAGCTACGTCATTAATATAAACGTATCCGTAAATTTGATTAAGTTCATCATCCATAAGTGCCTCGCTAACTAAACTATGCACCCTGATCATATGCGCCGCTGTATACTTATAGGGGTCGAATTTATCAGCTGCACTAAAAATGACCAGCTTTCCATCGATTCTATCGACCAAGGGAACAATGTATCCATTATCTATTATTTCTTTTAAGTCTTTATCTTCGTAGTCTAAGTTTTTAAACCAGTCCGGATAAAGCTGTCTTATTATCAAATAACGTTCTAACATTTCGCAAGCAAGTGGAACACTAAATTTTTTAGTTCGAAGAAATCGGAGAAGAAATTTGTTATCTGAAAATGAATTATTTTCAGATTTTCATTGTTTCTGTCGCAATGGAGAATACCAATACCAGATAAAAAACATTATTAGACTTCCCGACACGTCTCACCCTGTACAGTATGTTTATTTGCAAGTTTTTCCAAAGCAAGACACTATTTCAAAAAAATTTAAAACACATTTCCCAATTCACAAGAGCCACAAAGCATGGTAAAATTTGAGTTGTTTTAGTACTTTAAGGTCACTTTTGCAACTAATCCGTACACAAATATTGCAGTGAGGATAAATCTATTAAAATTACATACTCTCGATGATTTTTTTATATAGTTAGCAGCAGGATAAATTACAGCTGTCTTTATCAGTTATTATTGAAACTATACCTACGCAACAAATTATAAAATTGTTTTCTTTTAAAATCCTTACGATTATTAGTCAGTTATAATTTCTATTGAAAAAACAAACAACTCAAAAATCTACGTCAATTTATTTTACTCAAAAAAGTGCATTAAGTAAGTAATATTCCTTTTTCTGTTTTGGAAAACTTTGGTTTGTGATTAAAACTACAGAAAATGCGTATAGTAAAAGTATTTTGATCATATAACTAAATATATAGTCAGTGGACAGTTTTATTAAAACTCTCCTGCATTTTCATTTATTTTAGTTTATTGTTATCAAAAATCTTTCTAATCTCAAAATTTATTGTTGTAAATCAATGTATTTGCATTCATTACTGAATACCTAGGCAATGGGTATAGGTATTGTTGATCTTTAGAAGATGCGTAAGTAATTATTGATCGACGTTAGAAATTATCGACCGTCATATAATTGATATTAACTGTAAATATTATTCACAGATCGCATACGCACATTTACAATATTCAGGTATATTTGGGTTAAATGATACTTAGTTAGGCTGTTTACTTTTTTTTTTCGTGACACCACAGCCTTTATAAATCATCATTAACCATAATAAAAAATTGTGAAGAGATGGTTATCAGCAAACTAATCATTTCCGAAAACTTAAATAAAACATAAAAATAAAAGGAAACGGAATGTACTTATATAATTTTATTTCAGTTTGAATTCTGAATTATTCATTGTTCACCATAAAATTACCAGTTTGAAAGATTACAATCTAGCATAATGGATGGTTTAGAATCATTATAATTATTGTACCTATTGAAAGTCATATACACCTTAATATCATAATTTGGAGTTTTTATTACTAAATCAAGAATATTAAAGATGTTAACAAAAACAGAAATATATCCTAATAATTTCCAGTATGCTGCAGGTACATGTATTTAGAACATTGTGTAAGTAATTTTTTATTGATTTTGCATCTCTGTCACACGGTACCTTATTATAGAAAAGTTACCTATATTATGTAGCATGGGAAGAATAGTATCTTTATCATGCACCCAAGAATGAAAAAATGCTGCATTTTCTTCCATGAAATGAGGGAATAACACAGAACCTTCGGTATGTCTTATTCTCATATTCTTTATATCCAGAATTAAGGAATATCGCTGAAGTAATCTAATGAATATATTTCTCTAGTTCTTTTCATCAATGCTAAATTTAGACATCAAACATTAGGAATACCATTACAATTGGCAAATTAATTAAAGTCAAATTACAATCTTTTTTATAAAGATGCACTCTATACTATAAAGTTAAAGACTATTATTGTTTAGATTCAACCACCTCAAGTCCCACGCATCTTTTAAAAATAGAAGACTCAATATTGGTGTGCTCAAGAAAATAAAACTCAAATAAAAATGCAAATGCAGAATTTTAATCGAAACCTAAAATTAAAATTGAGAAAACTGATCATAAATTTACCTGTTCGACATCTTTTAATGTTGGGATGTTTATTAATCCATTCTTTCATCTGATCGAGTGATTGTTGTTTAATATTTTCATCTTCTCTCAATTCTTCCAGAGCTGCTTTGCGGACCTCTTCAGGCAACGGGATTCCATTCTCGTTCGCAACGCAGTCCTGGCCTCCCAAGCCCATTTCTAAACACAGAAAAGAAAAACAATGAAAACTACGGGCACATAATAAATGAAACGTTTGTAAACATGTTTCGATCTAATGATTTCTAAAAGTTGCCGATAAAAATCGCGTAATTGTACATTATTTATCGTTTATACTCGTTGTATTGCAACTTATAGAATTTAATTGAGCAATTTTGAATAACTGAAGTTTTGATAAGAGGCTTAGGTACAAACGTAGACACAAAAGAGTTTTTAGCGTTTCTATTTTGCAATACACTATTGCAAATTCGAAATATGCAAATAACACAATGCAATGGAAAGATTCATTTTGTTTTTTCTCTTGTTACGATAGCTTTCTTCAGTTTTATATTATTTTCTGTTAACTAAATTCTCATCATAGGTATTGAGTGTCTACTTTCTGAACCCTAGTAGGAAGTCAACAAAAAAAATTGTGAAGCGTTCCACATTTTTTCCGATCCGACGAGACTTGAACCTTGATGAAACTCTTGTACAAACTAGAGTGGGTGGATCGGCTTGCGAGTTTCAATGATTTAGGGAGCCGGACTATAGGTTCAACCATAATGGAGGAGTTCTTAAAGGGAAACCAGATTAAGACAAGTCCCTGAAACAGGGCAGCAAATCTTTCAGAACTCAGGGTGGCAGAGATCGCGAGGATCGGTATGGCACTCTGATATCCCAAGAAAAACACACCAAACTAACTCAGGATAGGTAAGAGTGGAAATGCGTGTCCAATCAGTCTTAGGACTGACGACCTTATGATGAGGATGTCAACGGAGAATTTTACAGGATTTTAGTTTTGTTGTCATGTAATCTTTATCTACAATTCACTCACGAAATCCTTTTTGGATTAGACGTTGTCAGAATATAAGTTCAAGTATTAAGAAGACGTGGAGGGAAGAAACTTATGAAAGACAAACCATTTATCAGAAAAAACCGAACAAATGGTAAACGGTTGAACTGGAGAATTATCAGACTATGACCAACTGCTTGTAGATTAACGGCATATCGTACTAAAGTTGTTTGCTTACAAATATATCCCTATACGTATGTAATTGAAAGTGAAAAAAGCAAAGAAAAGGAACACACCGTTATCACGTTAAAGCAGACCAATAAAATAAAGTTTTTATGACTTTATCGGTGAAAGTTTTATGTCTCCGTAAATAATATTGACACGCTTTAATTTTAAAAGCATAGGTACAAATTGCGAAAACTAAATAACCAAACTATTACCTACACGTTAACGTCAATGTCAGATAAGTATTTCCTGCAGCTAATTCTTTAGCCATACGGCACAAGGATATTTTTATCGTATAATCCATGTTTCATTACTCTATTTCAGAATTTCTTGTAGGTTTTCATATCATAATCATTTACAACCAAAAATAAAACTCAACTCAAATACATTCGCAAATCAAGAGGAAGGAGGGGTATTGCTTAGTGTGACGAGATAAAGTAAGGGGTAGAGGAGTCTAAGGAGATGTGAAGTTCGCAGTTCATCAATTTTATTTTAATTTTTTCCCTAACTTAACATTTCTTAAAATCTTTCATTACGATAGAAACTTATTCTCATTGCTATTTTTAATCACACGAAATCGTTTATAGGGGAGGGGTTAGCTTTTGCCAGGGGGCCGCTAAAAATGTGAGAAGGAAGTAGGTGTCCAAAAAGATGAATTTTTGAGTAACGTATTTTATAGAGATGTACAAAATGGTTTTTAAAAGTACTTAAATACAAAATGCATAAAATACTTGTTTGTTCTGTTATTTCAAATGTCAAATACAATATAGATTTCCCTTTTGAATTTTAAATGCTAAATGCAAAATACGTATCATTTTATATCAAAATATTTACAACTCCGTTTTGTTTCTGATCTTTTACACATTGTAATAAGAATCATTTTCTAAGAATTTGGGATTATAGGCATTTATTAGCACACCACAATATCTTCTAGTTTTTAGTTTTACACAACAATTCGATATTGTTTTGGGGGCTGTTTTGTCGTAANTATTATAAATTATTAAAACATTGATTAAAAAGCAATTTCATTTAGTAGTAAATTCTCATTGTCTTTACGGATATAAAAGCAAATTTTTCGACTTTTTTTCATTTTACGTCCTAGATTTCGTTCGGTTAATAACAATGGGCATTTTACGAATATTAGTTGCATCATTTTTTTGTACAACAGTAATTTGTGTACTTACTAATCGTAAGTTAAGGAGTAATACATCTCTAAAGTATTGCCTTGTTAACGGCATTGGCAAACAGATAAGTGAAAATCAGAGTTTAGTACTTTTGTTTGAAGAAAAAGCGTCAGAATTAGCCTCCCCTCATGACGACATCATTACTACCATATTACAAATGAGGAACTTTTCGTTCACAGTAATCAACACGAAAGATATCAGCAAATGGCATACAACTAATGTAAAATATTTTTACAAAAGAGCTATTTCAAATTACGTTATAATGATTGGTGACGACTGTGAAAAATTTGCAAATATCATAAAGTTTCTTAAAGCTCATGTAATATTACATTACGAAGCTAATTTCGTAGTTGTTGCTGGAATTTGTCTAACCAGGAAGGAAACTTTGAGGATTATAGGAAATATAATAATAAAAGAGCAATTACTTTATAGCGCCCTTATATTGCCCTCAACAGATGTCAATGGCACAACCGATGAGACGTATGACATTTTTAATTGGTTCCCCTTCGATGAAGGAAGTTGTTATTCCAATAAATTAGCATCTATTAAAAAAGTCGACTCTTGCTCTGAAGGTAAATATCAAAAAGATAAATCCTGGTTCAATAATAATATTCCCAATAAATTTAATGGTTGCCCAGTTCGAGTTAGTGCGATGGATTATAAGCCCCACGTTATCATTGAGCCAAAATACGTACATCGAAAGGGTCCTATAAAAGTTAAAAATGGTTTTGAAGCGCGTCAATTCAATATGATCACGGATTTAGCTAATTTGACTCCAATTTATCGAAGAGCAGAAACCTGGGGCTTTGCTTACGAAAATGGTACCGGTTTCGGGGCTGTGAAACTCCTTCTAGAAGATAAAACGGATGTAGCCATAGGAAATTTCTTCGCCGTTGTTCATGACAGAACCATTCTTAATTCGATAATTTTTTATGCCCATTACGATAAAGTTAGTTGGTGCATTGCACCATCAGGGAAGAAATCGCTTACCAGTCGCGTACGGGAGACATCGAACTTATCGGTTCCATCTTTAATCGCTCTGATCATATTTTCATTTGTTATTTATAAAATTGTTGGATATCATTCTCGAGATGAATGTGATACAAGAAAATTGGATGATATTTTTATGGCTATTTATAGAATCAATTTGGGCGTTTCTACAAGATTTAAATCAAGAATTTCCACCGTAAGACTATTGCTGAGTGTGTGGATGATATACAGCTTTTTTAGACTCGCAGTCTACGAGTCACTTTTAACAGTTATTATTCTCCGAAAAACAAATGAACATCAAATTGGAACAATTGAAGAAATGTTGAATCATAAATTAGACCTCTTAATTACGACAGGCGAACGTACATATTATAAAGACGATTCGCCGAGTGCGGTCTATTTAAAAAAAAATGCATTTTTTACTGAAAATATAGACTGGTGTTTGCAGAGAGTTATAAATTACAGAAACTCTGCAGTCCTAGCCGGAGAAACTCACATTAAATACAAGTTAAATAATGAGCCTTACGGATCGTCTCTGTACTGTTTTAAAACTCCGGAGATCACTTATTACTCTGTTATTCTTACTAAAGAAAATTTTCTACTGCGAAATAAAATGTCCCAGTTGCTACGCTTTTTAGAGCAAAGCGGAATTTCGTTCAAAATCATATCCGACACGATCATGTTTAAAAAGATGAAACAAAACGAAACTACAAATAAAAAGGAGACAACTTTTACGGCGCAACATTTTAAATTGCCACTATTGGCTTTAATAATGGCGCATGTCATAGCGTTATTGATATTTTTGTGCGAAATAATTGCTTATAGATACCGATATTTTTTCAGAAAGTTGATTTTCAAATTTCAGCGAAAAATGCGTTACTTTATTAATTCTAAGGTACCTTACCTAAAACAACATTATTTAAAGAACAAGAAAAGAATACAACAGTAACGTTTCCCAGAATTTCTAGATCTACTTCTAATTGATCTCTGAATACCTCTTCAAGTCTCCGAAAATGCCCTACAACCCTATCTCAATTTCCTTGTCGACATCCATAGCGTCTTCTAACTTTCCCTTTTTCACCAAGTTCGCTGGGTATATTTTGCACGCGTGGGTGTACACCTTGTTTCAAACATATTATACAATTTTGGAATTTCTAAATTAACTGTTCACGAGCACATAAGTGAGTTAAAAATGACTCGATAAAGCACAGAGGTGTCTATTTCCATGGTTTTCTGGCATATAACAAATAATATCTCCAACTGCGTAACGAACGCTAATTAATCAGACCTGTGGCAGATTGATGCAGTGGAATCAATTTTTCAGTAATATTGTGTTTGTCTAAAGATTTATGAAAATGTTTGATATTGGATTCAAACGTTTTGAGTTTATGAAATATGAAACAAGTCTATTTTTAACATATTTACTAATTAATAACACACGTTGAAAAAGCCAACTGAAGCACCCCTCGGTATCTCCCCCTTTGGTTAGAGGTCTGGTTTTCCACCTAAATCGAATAAAAATTTCTTGTAATGTACTTTGTTGGTTCGTAATCGTTCTTATACTCATGTATGTAATTTTTCATTTTTATATGTACAGGCACATGGTAGTAAAATTTGTTTAAATTATTTATTGCATGTGTATTTGTGGACTTTATTGAAGAAATAAAAAGAAAATAAAACATATACAGTAGTTTATTTTATAAAAATTTTCGTAACGAATAACAATAACCAAAATTTTTAATTATGAAAAACAAAACATTAACTAACCATGCAAAATCTTACTTTTATTACTTTATTTGTAATTAAGTGTTGCGTATGCATTATACATTTTGTATATATATTATATACGATATAAACTATACAACAAACGGTAACATAAAACCACCTTGACATTTAACTATAAAATATTATACCAAAATTGTTTTTAACAAAAATATTAAAAATTACAGTAGTAACTAATTATCATTAACAAGTATCAATAATTTACCATCATACAATATTTTTTGCATATTGTAATTTTTTTAAGAAAGAAGGTACGTTTAAGTTCTTAATATTTAGCATTAACTTTATTATTATTACATATCGACGTGTTTTATACATATCTACTTCCGCACCAACAAATGCCTATTTTTCAATATATATCTTAAAAAATAATGCTATTACAAAAAACTATATCGACGAAAAGTTGTGAGAGATGACAGAATAGAAGTACAAGAAAGAGAGAAAAAGTTTCAACTATAAAATTATCACAATAGTATCATCAATATTATTCATATCACCACAAAATAAATTGAAAGTTACGGAGTAAAAAATAAGGTTTCCAGTTGCGGTATTTGATCTCGAAATTGTCCCTGGATTTTGTCCAAAAATGGGTTCCATAAATAGTCCCGAAAGAATTTGTCGGCATTAGGTCTTATTGTTTAACATTTCATATTTTTTTGATAATGAATGTAATTACTATTACTATCACGTAAAAATACTTGGTTTCCATAAAGCGTTATCTTTTTTAATAAAAATTTTTTGTAGAAGAAATATTACATATTTCCATTTCGGGACCATTTTCGGGAATGGTCCGGGACTTAAAATTTGATTGCAAAGACCCGATTACTCTTTCGATCCGGAAAGTACGAAACAAAGTAAGATAAAGAAATTTAGAAAAAAGTGTCACAGAATATCGAAATCAAGTTATATTCAGTGATAAGTAAAGGAGACAGAAATAAAATGAAAAAAGAAATAAATAATAAATTTTCAATTTGGTAACAGTCAAATATTTCTAGGAAATAAAGTGTAGATAGTGTTAGATAGACATCATGCAAAGTAAACGAAATCATAAAAATCGTAGTTAATAAATCAAAAAGTTCAGCAGTGGTTTAATAATTCAGATCAAGTGATGATTATCATGGATTTTTATTCTTTTTAGTATCTATTATTAGTATTCGAGTTCGAGGTCACATAATATAATGAAAATCAAAAGAAATGGACTAGATATGATTAATCAACGGTAAGCTTCTTAAAACTTCCTTCCAAACCCACCCCTAACTCTTCGTTCATCTCCGATACCAGTTTGCATTCTCTTTCATCTATTTCAATATACATGTCGTCTAACGATAACACTTGTTCTCGCCTTTCTTTTAGTAAGGTTTTCAATTTTTCCGTGAGTTCGCTCAAAGGAACTACACCACCATATTCTTTAGGAAGAATTTTCGGGTCGATTTTCTCATGTAAGGCGTCTAAAGACGGATTTATCTAAAATTTTTATTCGTAATATAACCCTCACCGTGAGACAAATGTACCACACAAATTAAAAGTTATCGTAGAAAATGAAAGTACACCACTTCACTTTGTCATACTTTAAAGGTACGGCATATTGATAAATCACAAATTAAAAAGAAAACATTACTCTGTAAAGATACTTACAAAAGTTCTATTTCTTAATTTATCATTTAGAAAAGTTAATCCAAATTCTATAAGTTTAGCGGCGGCAGGTGACATGTTTATAAAATGATTAGCTTTATGTCTCATAGGGGAGGAATTCTGTAAAATAATAAAATTNCAGTCTTAGGACTGACGACCTTATGATGAGGATGTCAACGGAGAATTTTACAGGATTTTAGTTTTGTTGTCATGTAATCTTTATCTACAATTCACTCACGAAATCCTTTTTGGATTAGACGTTGTCAGAATATAAGTTCAAGTATTAAGAAGACGTGGAGGGAAGAAACTTATGAAAGACAAACCATTTATCAGAAAAAACCGAACAAATGGTAAACGGTTGAACTGGAGAATTATCAGACTATGACCAACTGCTTGTAGATTAACGGCATATCGTACTAAAGTTGTTTGCTTACAAATATATCCCTATACGTATGTAATTGAAAGTGAAAAAAGCAAAGAAAAGGAACACACCGTTATCACGTTAAAGCAGACCAATAAAATAAAGTTTTTATGACTTTATCGGTGAAAGTTTTATGTCTCCGTAAATAATATTGACACGCTTTAATTTTAAAAGCATAGGTACAAATTGCGAAAACTAAATAACCAAACTATTACCTACACGTTAACGTCAATGTCAGATAAGTATTTCCTGCAGCTAATTCTTTAGCCATACGGCACAAGGATATTTTTATCGTATAATCCATGTTTCATTACTCTATTTCAGAATTTCTTGTAGGTTTTCATATCATAATCATTTACAACCAAAAATAAAACTCAACTCAAATACATTCGCAAATCAAGAGGAAGGAGGGGTATTGCTTAGTGTGACGAGATAAAGTAAGGGGTAGAGGAGTCTAAGGAGATGTGAAGTTCGCAGTTCATCAATTTTATTTTAATTTTTTCCCTAACTTAACATTTCTTAAAATCTTTCATTACGATAGAAACTTATTCTCATTGCTATTTTTAATCACACGAAATCGTTTATAGGGGAGGGGTTAGCTTTTGCCAGGGGGCCGCTAAAAATGTGAGAAGGAAGTAGGTGTCCAAAAAGATGAATTTTTGAGTAACGTATTTTATAGAGATGTACAAAATGGTTTTTAAAAGTACTTAAATACAAAATGCATAAAATACTTGTTTGTTCTGTTATTTCAAATGTCAAATACAATATAGATTTCCCTTTTGAATTTTAAATGCTAAATGCAAAATACGTATCATTTTATATCAAAATATTTACAACTCCGTTTTGTTTCTGATCTTTTACACATTGTAATAAGAATCATTTTCTAAGAATTTGGGATTATAGGCATTTATTAGCACACCACAATATCTTCTAGTTTTTAGTTTTACACAACAATTCGATATTGTTTTGGGGGCTGTTTTGTCGTAATTCATAGAATTTCGTAGTTTCTTGTTAAAGATACGATAAGTGGTGATTTGGCAAGTACTGATATCAATTTGGAACTTTAAAATTCCATGGACCATGACATTTAACCTGGAAAACAATATCGATCCAATATTTTAGATTATCCATTTCCGAGGAGTTTATAATTTTTTGGGCTCTGTTCAGTTCAATGGCCAATGTGAGCAACTTTTATTCATTTTATATAATTTTTTATGGATGATACTAGCAAAACTTTTAACGGCAAAATTGTATTTTGCATTTTACAAATAGAAAATACTTTTGGAATAGTATTTCAAATAAAATACAAAATGCTTTTCTCTAAAATGTGTTTAAATGCAAAATAAAAATAGGTATTTTTTATTTTGTATTTGCATTTTAATTGCAAGTATTTCAAATAAATCACATCTCTGGTATTTTATAGACGGCCCCTATCAAGTAACCATGCTGCACCTAGACATTCAGATTTAATATTAAAATTATCGGTAGCGGCTTTAGGTAAAGCGAAGCCCATATCTAAAATTTGAAGAAAGGGCCTCATTCAGCTATTGCTTATCAAAACACACAATTACAATTATACTATTATAGATCCAATGATACAGCGTTTAGGAGCCAATACTATTAAGGCACCAAGTTCATAAGTATTATCATCCACCATTTTGGGCAATTCCTGACAATCTAGCTATGGTCCTCGACAGCCCACGTTATATCACCTATATCAAACAATTATGAAAAAATGAAGTAAAAATACACCTTAAAATAAAGAGAAATAGTTATTGTTCAATTTTTATTTCAATAATTGAGGACACTTCTAAATCCAAATGAGTCTGGACTATCATTTCTACTGGCTGGGCCCAAAATGGCGGATGATAATAATGCCTGTCCCTTTACTGTTCCAGTATTATTTGAATTTTCTTAAAATTAAAAAGAAATATGTTACGAAAACAAGGCCCATTTGTCTATGAGCGCCCTCCCCCTCCAAAGACAGCACTGAAAATTATAATTAAGTAGTTTTCGTGATATAAAAAAAAACACGTGACTGGTACCACGCTGAAAACAAAGAATGTGCACAATCACAATTTCTCTAAAACGATTCCCATTGTATAAAGATAAACTACTGTCCAAAAAGAGCACGGCCGGCGTGACCGGGTCCAAACGGAAAGCGGAAACATCCAAAACAGAAAATATCGTGCACCTAAACGAGCTTTTCGACGGTCGTCAGTCAGTCGACGAGTTTGGACCTTTCACTTTCTTCACGTACCTCTCGCAACTTTCTCCGTGTTATTACTTTGGTCGTTCTTGTAGGAACCTTAGCAATGACCTACATAACGTTTACCGGATGACGAACCGAACATTTTACTTGGCACCAAGTACAAAAAAAAGTAATCAAGGCACAAAATTTAATTCAACATACACCATAACATACCGAAGTCATAATGAGATCAATTATGACCAAAAATAGATTGTATGAAATTTTGCAAAACACACTGATCAATTCAACAACTTTCAGTGATTTTTTTTAATTAGAAACGTAAAAGTAACTTGCAATATCATTAAACTAATTAGATAAGAAAGCTAAAACTTTCAAATATGAAAATGATCATAAAAAGTGGCGAGCATTTGTGATGATTTTAAAAAAAGTTTGTCTTTTTTATCTCGTTCTTCTATTTTAACTTACCTGCAGACATTATTAGAACTAGAGGTAAACACTACAATGATTAGTTGAATCGAATACTGGCATAATGCAGTGGTTTGATGGTAAACCGTAATTAATATTGTTCGGACACAATTGATCATTAATATGATAAATCTGTAGATTAATCACGCAACTCATCGTTTTGGATCGGGAATGTAATAATTATGGTAATCTAGAATCAACGACTAAATATTGAATGCCAACAGGTACAGTTGCGTACACTGAAAATCGCAAACGATGAATTTTCGTGAGACTGAATGTACCTTAATTTAAAAAGCCCCTTTTGCTCAAGATTATCTAATTGGTTTCATACATACCATGTAAGAAATTTATTTGTTACAATTGTTATTGGTACCTAAATGGTACTTACACTCGCAACCATAAAGCATAAAATATTACAGATCATTAGGTCAGGCCTATGTAGTGAAAAGGTAAACGTTTTATTAATTACTTCTAGAAAGCTGTTTGCATTCATCCAACAAATAGCTGACAAATAACATTAAAAAAAAATCATCTCTTTTACATGAACCTTACGATGAAAACATTCATTGTTAATTAAACAACTGATATAATTTAAAAAGTTCGAAAACAGTTGTCAACGATACTTGTTAAAACTCCATATCAATAGTAATAAAAACTCAAAAGTTGCAAAACAACTGCAGAGATTTTTTTATTAATAACTAAACCGTGTAAACCGGAACTCATCAACATCAATATACTATTATATTATACGCAAAAACTTTAAAAAAATACTACTACAACAAAGGTCAGTCATTAAATTAACATGAGTTATACTGCGAACAACGAAAAAGCCTCGAATAGATATAATAAACATTTATTATGTGCAAAACTACCTATATAAGTTATTGTTATAAACTTTTAATACATTATTTATATCTACGAACACAGACGTATGTATATAAACTCTAGATTGTAGATGCAAGTACATGTAGAAATTTGTTGGAAGTATGTTGTATACATTTACACCTTATATTGTAGGTACTATTAGTTAATTCCCATTTGACCTAGTTGCGCTATTCACAATTTCACATACTCTAAGCTTTTTCATGGCCAGTCAAAGACTCGTAAGTGATAAAAAGCAAATACTATTTTATTTTTATAAGAAAAAGCATCCCTTCTT
Source organism: Agrilus planipennis (assembly GCF_000699045.2). NCBI lineage: Eukaryota > Metazoa > Arthropoda > Insecta > Coleoptera > Buprestidae > Agrilus > Agrilus planipennis. The sequence continues at coordinate 202,462 of NW_020439389.1, read as the reverse complement.
TCCTATATTTCTTTTACTTTAAGAAGTTCTAAGCATTGAAAAGTAAAATCAAAACGAATAAGAACAAATTTAAAATGGGTTAGCTGTTTTGCATGTTTGCCAGAACTCTTAAAAGATTTTAATAAAAAGAAAGTTGTTCAAAAGCCTGTTACAAAAAGAAAACGTTTTCGACCATTCGAAAAGAAACGAGTCACAACTACGAAAATACGGACGGCACACATTAAATAGGGGTCCACTTTGCAAACAAATACACACTCACCCTAAATTTTCTTCAATGACCGTTAACAAACCACACAGCACAGCTGCAATTGCTGAACTAAACCAAATGTGCTCTTCATTTTAAAAAGATACTTTCTCCCAACCTACTTTCGGTCCGAAGAAAGAGGAGAATTAAACAAGTACCGGTGAAATACATACATTATACGCAGCTATAAGCAGTTGGTACCTATAATGAGTTGCTGTTATACCTACATGGTGGGTACCAACAAGTTATGTACCTATATTAGTATGTATGTGAATAATCGTGAGTACTCGGATTCTGAATTTGGCGCCGCTAATGCTTGCACCAACAGCTTTTAGAAAGTTATTTCGATTTCATCAAAAAGCACGTTTTTACTCACTAATACTATTGTATCTTCAAATTATTTAGATAGTTGCAAAATTTTTTGTTTTTCTTTTGTGAAATTATTCCTCGAAAATAACTGTCTGCTCCACTAAATCTGAAATGGTGATTTCAGCGACGGTACCTTGGTACCTATATCATAAAAGTGCATCAAGGGACGTTCACAGGCATTATACAATCATACATTCAATTATTTTAGGCCCCTATATAAGCGAAAAAAGAAAAACGTAAATCCTCCTCAAATAATAAGACGTAAGAATCTTTGCAAATTAAATATTAAAATTAAAATTTAAAAATCTGAATTATTTAACGAATTAAAAAAATCAAAACTAGAAGTCGTTTATTGTCCACGGACTTTATTGACTCGCTTTTCTCTTTCATAAATCTGGTTCACTCAAAATTCAGTTTCTTTCAATGTCACTTTTTCAAATAATAGTTTCTTTGAAGCATTCAAATCTTTTGTTTCGGCTTTTGAGAAGGGTTTCATTAGAGCCAAAGAAAAATAATTCATACATGTACCTAATACGTGTCACTGAAAAATAGCAAGGACACAAATTGGTCACACCAGTCAATACATCAAAATTTTCTTTTTTATCACGTGGAAGTCCACCTAAGAGTGAAGATTATTGTTCTGTAAAATTTTAAATTTCACTCGAATGCGAAACTTATTCGAAAAATTCGGACTGTTGTCCATTCCAGAACCACCCCTATTCGTAATGACTAATGACCAGTGATATTTTGTCATTTATAATCAATATGATACTTGTGAATATTAACATTTTCTGTATTTTGTAATCCGTTATATTACTTAAGATTTATAAAAAGTCCCCTCCGTTCCCTTTATCAACAACAGTGAAAAAAAGCCTTTTTACGTAATACTCCCTCACAAAACAAATTAATTATTAAATTTTTGAGAAAGTAAGTAAGTTTTTTATCGAGTATCTCATCATTCTGTAAAAACCAAACCTTACTTTTATTATTTTTAAACGTTTTCGAAAACAGTCTTTCAAAATGTCGGCTATAGTTACCATCATAAAAGAGACAATGCAGACTTATTATATTTTCGAACCAAAGAAGAAGTATTTTAGGAATTTAATTAACTCTAAATAATGGCGTACCTAATGCCTCTTCAGCTTTGCTCATTAAAACTAACCGCATGAATAATGATTAGTTTTAATCAAACAATTGCGATTCATAAAATTTATTATTGCCTTCCTCTGAGTTATGCAACGGTTACGCGAAAAAATAATAACCAAAAGCCCAATATGTTTAAAAATTTAATTTTCAAAGCCCATATTTTGCCACATTAGAAAATAATTAAAACAACCATTATTATGTATCATGAACAATGCGCAGTTGTTTTTTTTACAATATGGTGCTTTTTAAAACCTTTTTCTTAAGATAAAAAAAATGAAAACAATATTTTCGATGGTAAAAAATGAGTTTTATAGGGTGTACACCACCCGCGCTCTCCCCTAACTACGCTTATGATATTTTACTTTACTATTAATTTTTTTAGTTTTTTAATTTAGTTATTTGTGTTACTAATTAGTTAAAAACAATTAACTAGGTATTGAAATCATGTAAGGATGATTTAACATTCAGTCCAAAGCTTAATAGGGCATTCCAAAAGTCTCTCAAACACCGCTACCTCCCTTTCGATGAAAATAGTACGAAATATCTACATAATATGTATACTACTCATGTAGTTTTACTTTTGCCATTTTTTTTTTAACTTGAGATTAATAAATGCTTGCCGATCAAATTTTATTTTCTTTTTTAAATAATTACTAGTTTTTAAACATCGATTGTTATCATTCGTTCTATTACGCTCACATTTTAATCTGATAGAGGCAGTTTGTATTCAGCTTAACTTACTTTTATTACATACGTATTTCCACTCCAATTAACTTACCTACTTACTTTGGGTTGTACGTAGTTAATTATTTTGATTTTTATAGCGTTTCTTCTAATTCCAAAAGTCGTAAACTTGCTTTAGCACACCGTTATCATCATTTATTATTTATTAATATTAGTTATTTTAACAGTAACAATTAGACCATGTTTGTGCCCGACGCGCATTAATTTATCTTTACTAAAAATAAATAGAGCATCAGTTCATGCTTATATGAGCTTAAATTAATATCCGCGCAAAAATTATCACAACATCACCAGCACACGGAACAATTGATAAATATCTGATTATAAATATCAGAATAACGAAGTCGTCTCACATTAACAGAAAGAGATTTACGATAAAAGAAGTCCATTTTAACGATTTGTAATTATTAAAAAAAAAACTAATCTTAAGAGAAAAAAATTACATTAGATCGTTAAAAAATCATTAAGAACTCGATAATTTGCTAAATAAGCAAATAAATATTCAAACAGACAGAAAAATACATTCAACATACATCGAGAAAGCAAAAATCCGAGGATATTATCAACTCACTAGCTTCCTAAAGAAAAGGGCAAAAACAACTGTGATAAGATCTGTAAAGAATTCAGTGCGAAGACGCCCATAATGTTGTATAGTATCAAGGACAACTCGTAGATACCGATTATCACTAGAAATACATTTTCATTATAATTTATTCAATTTGTGTTAACAATAGACAAACAGTACTTTATATAATGAAAAAATAAGGATTATCTAAATAAAAGCGAACAAGAGAGCAAAAATTGAGATAAAGTTGAAATAAATTAGTCGTGTGCATTCATGATCCTTTTTTCTTTAAAAAAGAAAAGAAATCTAACAAGTACTCAATTATATTAAAAAATTAATTACAATTAGGTACCTAAAAGTTTGAACTTTAGCATAGTAATAATTAAGAAATTATCATCAATTGCTTTCAGCACTGTAAGTTTAAAAAATTAAAAAATTGGTCAATTAATAAGCTGTCACTAAACTTTACAGTTTTACAGCCTATTTTTCAACCCTCATGCGTCTATAGCAATTATATTAAAAAAATTATTTACAATTAAGTACTTAAAATAAAAATTAAGAAATTATCATCAGTTGTTTTAACATTATAACTTTCAAAAATAAGTCATCAATGTATACATTTTCACTAATCTTTACATCTTTACATCCTATTTTTCAATATATTTTCAATTTTTATCCTCCTACAGGCTGCAGGCTATTACATGTATAGGGTTACAAGTAGTTTCCTTTGCAGAAAGCTGCATTAATCTTTACTATTTTTGATGATTCCAGTTTTCTGTATTCGTTTTTCAGCAGGATGATGCGAAATCCTATTTACAATTCTTGCACTGTATAAGCAAATTCACAAAATATAATTCCCAAAAAAGTACTTACTCTGACATCTACCGGTATATATTAAATATACGCATAGAGCATTTAATTTTTTTTTCTTCTAGAAATTTTAATTAAAACTCAAAACAATTCTTTTAATCCTTTAGTACTTGTTCCGACATAACATGGTTTTTTGAAAATGGATTGGCAACACAAATAACACTTACCAAAACTGTTTTCAATAATTATTTATTTCATATGAATATAATTGATCTGTATTTCTAGGCAAAGTATATAATTACACATAAAGAAACACAATTGTTATGAATTCTTTTATTTTCTGTAAGTAAATATACAAATTACTGTAAATTGTTGTTAATTAAGACGCACTAACTTCCAAAATCTGCATAGCATCCTAAAACTGAATATATCTAATTAACTATGTTCCACAACACTTGGTATATAATTCTAATTCCAAAATTTAGCATAAAATTAGAAATAGGAAAAGCTTTTAACTGGTTTTTAAATGCAATTTTATTATTTTAAACTAAAGAAAAAATAAAAATAACTTTTCCATACACACTAACGCCTTAATAAAGGGTGATTTTTCGTTTTTACAATTGTCTTAAAGTTAAAAGCAACCACAAAAGATAACCCATTAACTACAGGGATATACACGAAGTTTTTATCTTTTTGTACCTTATTATAGAACGTTTTTATTCTTTGTAGTCAGATAATAAAAATTGTTCATTGCAGTTTCCAGTGGCACCCTACAGTCTTCAACTATACATAACCCTTCGTAACTGAATTCATCCTTAACAACAGTCAAACTAGCCAAAATATCATATTCACTCACTGCCAATTTTGAAAATAGGTTGTACACTTTTAATATTAATAACGGGGGCATCAGTAACCATAACCGCCCCCGTAACCTCCCCACTGGTTATAACCACCGTAACCACCTTGAGGATACTGCCAATTTTGATATTGATATTGGTCACCCTGGCCATACTGGGAGTAGTTATACTGCCCCTGAGATCCAGAGTATTGATTGTACGATCCCGATCCTGACGTTCCGTAACTACCATAATTCCCGTACGAATTTGACTGAGAAGACGTCTGAGACGGATTCTTGTCTTTCTTACTAACAGTACTTTCACTAAAACAGAAACAACAAGATCATTATGTTGAGTGATTCAAATATAATATACAGCTAATTCAATGACACTTACACTTTTGTAGCTTCCTTTTTCTTGTTTTCCTTACTCTGTTTGACATATTTTTGATACTCTTCGTACGCCTTCTGCACCGCCTGAATATCCGAACCAAAATCTTCCAGGAATTCTAGCTTTCTCTGAGCAAACATAACCTTCTGCTCAAGATCTCCACCTTCCTTAGTCAAAAAAGAATCTACCAGGGAAAGCACCTCAGCCTCGTCGATATCGTCCTTCTGAAGGTGAATGTCAATCAACTGAAGATACAATCGTGGGTTATTCGAATCTTTAGCTAGAGCAGCGTTTAATATTTCTACTGCCTTTTCCGCATTCTTCAAAATCTTTAGGCAGAAACGGGCATACTTGATGGCTAAATTAGTTGAAATTGTTTTGTTTTTTGAATTGCTTATGTAGTGTTCATACAGTTGACAACACTTGTCATAATCACCACGACGTCGTTCTAAATTTATACGTCTATAAGCAACCTGTGAATAAAAAAAAACCATCAACTAAATTAAGATATAACATTTAAAATGTCTTTGGGACACTTGTAAAACATGGTTTTTTATAAATTGATAAGTAAACCAGAATATCTATTATAGATGATTCACTGATTAATATTGTTTTATTTATCAATTTATTAAATTAAGATATTTTGTTTATTTTATTTCTTAAAACGAATTGTAGATCTTTTAGGTAAAATATTTCTGGCATAGATATATAAATATTACCTGCAGCAAATTGGGTACAGATTTTTCCAAGTTGACTAATATCTCTGCTGCACGAGCAAAATTCTGCAGTGACTCTTCAAAAATAGCCCACTGAAGATGTAAGTTAGGCTTTTTCAAATGATGTATTGTACAAGCGCGTTCGTAAACATCCTTTATCTTAGGCTGCAATGCAGGGTCTTTAAGACCCTCCAAATAGTGCACATACTTGAGCCAAAACTCCTCATACAAAGCACAGGCAATTAAACACCTTTCAAACAAAATAATTATTCTTGTTTGATCGCCTTGTTGTATCTCAAAATCGAGATAATCTTGCCAGTTCTTCAACTGACACCTTTCAAGAGGTTTGACATGAAAATAGGGACGTTTTATCTAGGAAGAGAATAACATATAATTACTTTAATTTAATGAATAAGAGAACAGTAAAATTAAAGCGTTTTAAAGTTAGTTTATCAGATGGCCCTTGCAATGTCTTCATTAACTCAGAACTACACTATCAAAACGAGACAGTGTGGTCAAATGCAAAAATAGCATCATATAAAAAATTAAATAAAAAAAGGCATTAAAAATTTTAGAAACTTACCCCTTCTTCATAGTTCCAGCGAGATGTTACAGCATTAACTGTATTCTTGTGTATCTTTCGTCTAATCGATACTATTCTCTCCCTAATTGCTTTATTCTCTTCCTCTGAACTCTAATACAACAGAAAAAAAATACAAAATATTTTAAAAGCAACCGATCCACTTTTCCACACTTACAACATCGCTGGAAGAATCGTCACCAGGTGGAGCATCAGTATCCGTTTCGGTCTTAGTCTCGTGCTTAAGCATATGCTTGACCTCTTTGCGAAGCGCCAAAAATTCATCTACCTCCAATACTTTATTTGGAGAATGCGATGCAATGTGTTCTTGGAAACTGAAGGAAAAATAAATTACCATAACGAATGGTGAATTGTATAAAACAAAATTTACAAAGTAAACATAACAATAAAAGAAGGTAACAGATACAAACTTGTCAAAATGTGTTGTGTATCCCTGGGTGGGTGTAGCGAGGAGACGATCGTAGATGGCCGTGACGTTCTGAAGCCGCTTGCCTTCCGTCTCCCATTTGATGTAGCTATCCCATAAACGGTCCGAGCGAAACTCAAGTCCGCATGCGGACAGTGCCCTCTCATACTGCGATCTAACAAATTCCTCGTCATCAGCCCGCGCGGACCGGACGTAGGTCAAGTAGTGGATCCACAGGTCAACTGACAAAGGAATGGCTTTCAAACCGCGCTCCAACACCTTCGTACCATAAAAACAAAATACATAAAATCTACGGTCACAAAGTGCCATAGGTCGACGTGTTAAGGTAAAATAAACCTCAAAACATCATTTACGGTTTTCTTTTTCATTAAAATGATCTCCAGTCGCAATAATGGACGATACTACAAAAACTTCTAAAACAGTTATTCTTTTTTGAAAAAACAACAGATTTCAAATTAAATTATTATCTTTAAAAGTTAATATTGTACTGTCACTATTAAAATATTGCAATCCAACCTTATTATCTACAATGTTTCAAAATAAATTCTATCACCACTATCAAACAATAAAATATAAAACACTTCTAAAGCGATTTTTTTTCTATTTTTCCTATACGAGAAGAAAAAACGTCGCTGGTCTTTTCCAGATTAACCTAGCATGCAAGTAACTTCAACAGATGTTAACCTGAAATGAAAAATAAGAAAGCCAAAGTATTTCCCGGTGAATCAGTAGAAGTGGAAACATTAATTCAACTTTTTTCTTCTTATTCTGTCTGCAATTTAATCCTTACTTCTTGGAAGCACTGTATGCTGTTGGTAGTTTGTCCCATGATCAAAACTGTTTAGTGCTTCAATTGGAAAGTCCTAAAGCCAAAGTGTTTCCCAGTAAATCAAAATAACGGAAAACATTAATTCAACTTTTCTCTTCTTATTCAATTGCAATCTAATCCTTGCGTCTTGAAAGCATTTTGTGCTATTGACAGACTATCCTGTTCCAAAATTTTTACTGCTTCAATTGGAAAATCATAAAGCCATAGTATTTCCCAGTAAATCAAAAAAACTGGAAACATTAATCTTCTTATTCAATCTGCAATCTAATCCTTGTTTACCGGACGAACTTTGTGCTATTAGTAGTCTATCCTACTTTCCAAAATTTTTAGTGCTTCAAATTAAAATATGCAACAACTTCCTCGATTTTAAAATATCCCAAGTGCAAAACTTTTTTGATGGAAAATCCTGCTGCATCTCACTGAATTAATAACCATGTTCCTCATAATTTGATTCCCTCTCCTAATGATCTGTAGAATTTATCACACCACACATTAGACCACAGTTTAGGCAATCATGAAGAAATTTATCAACTAATTTTATTCAGAACTATCTACTNAATACATTTAATTTCAGGCATTCTATATGGTATCCGGAACGTATATGCAATGTTCCGCGGTTATCATCAGCATGATACCCAAGAGTTCTTGCGTAATTTCATGGACCAGTTACACGAAGAGTTGAAACAGTTGTGCCCACCAGAACCAGCCGGAAACGACCTGGACACGTTCAGTCTGGCCATGGACGAACCAACGTTGAGTTCGAGTTACGACTCAAGTGAAGGCGAGTACGAAACGTGTGATTCGGGAGTAAGCGAACGCTCTAGTTTAAGTGATGATGCAGAAAATACGTCGAACACAACGAAACGTCGGCTGTCTAGATCTACCAGTCCTGGAAGGCGGTTAAGAGCTAGGATGCAGAATAAACAGCCCACTGTGGGTAAGATTTATTTACAAACTTAATCTTAAAAAATGTATTATTTTATTATTATGTATGTATGTACTATTATTGAAACCCTTACATGAAAGTTGTAAAAGTTTCCAGCGCAGGGCACTTTAGCTCCGACCCAAATGGCAGTTTGTTCGAGAATTCGCCGAAACCTTTATAACCATTTTTCTTTTTCGCTTTCGATAATACGTATTACAATTTAAATCATTCTTATTATTCACAACACAACAACATAATTCATCATCAACAAGAACATCATGAAATAAATATTTGAACATAACACAATACAAAAAACTTATAGTAGTAGTAGTAGCAGTAGAAATAGTCAAAATAGCAGTAATAGTAATAGGTATGAAAATAATAAATTCTATATTATATATTGCATAATAATTATTATCTGGTTGAATAACATCGTCAACCGATGGTAAAAACGTCTTATATTGCGAATAACCAGACAGCTGGCCGCAAAGCTGTGGGATTGCAAAATTATTATGTGAGTGTATGAAATTTATACAAAAAAAAGGACGAAAACGTGCATGTAACTGTAACAGCCCCTTCCCCCTTTTTTTTGTTCCCTTTCCTTTTCTCGTAATCGGCGTATTTGCGCCAATTTATTATATTTTCGAACCAAAGAAGAAGTATTTTAGGAATTTAATTAACTCTAAATAATGGCGTACCTAATGCCTCTTCAGCTTTGCTCATTAAAACTAACCGCATGAATAATGATTAGTTTTAATCAAACAATTGCGATTCATAAAATTTATTATTGCCTTCCTCTGAGTTATGCAACGGTTACGCGAAAAAATAATAACCAAAAGCCCAATATGTTTAAAAATTTAATTTTCAAAGCCCATATTTTGCCACATTAGAAAATAATTAAAACAACCATTATTATGTATCATGAACAATGCGCAGTTGTTTTTTTTACAATATGGTGCTTTTTAAAACCTTTTTCTTAAGATAAAAAAAATGAAAACAATGTTTTCGGTGGTAAAAAATGAGTTTTATAGGGTGTACACCACCCGCGCTCTCCCCTAACTACGCTTATGATATTTTACTTTACTATTAATTTTTTTAGTTTTTTAATTTAGTTATTTGTGTTACTAATTAGTTAAAAACAATTAACTAGGTATTGAAATCATGTAATAATGATTTAACATTCAGTCCAAAGCTTAATAGGGCATTCCAAAAGTCTCTCAAACACCGCTACCTCCCTTTCGATGAAAATAGTACGAAATATCTACATAATATGTATACTACTCATGTAGTTTTACTTTTGCCATTTTTTTTTTAACTTGAGATTAATAAATGCTTGCCGATCAAATTTTATTTTCTTTTTTAAATAATTACTAGTTTTTAAACATCGATTGTTATCATTCGTTCTATTACGCTCACATTTTAATCTGATAGAGGCAGTTTGTATTCAGCTTAACTTACTTTTATTACATACGTATTNAAATAATAAATTCTATATTATATATTGCATAATAATTATTATCTGGTTGAATAACATCGTCAACCGATGGTAAAAACGTCTTATATTGCGAATAACCAGACAGCTGGCCGCAAAGCTGTGGGATTGCAAAATTATTATGTGAGTGTATGAAATTTATACAAAAAAAAGGACGAAAACGTGCATGTAACAGTACTTACCTCTTCACACTTTTTTTTGTTCCCTTTCCTTTTCTCGTAATCGGCGTATTTGCGCCAATAACCATAACAATAGGGATAATGGGACAAGAAAGCGTCGTAAGCCTCACGTGCAGCTTCCATATCATTCTAAATTGTAAGATAACGAAAGGTTTAGAAAAAGTGTGTTATACTCTTATAATAATAAATCTAATACTCAATTATTTAAATAATAATAATTATTTAATATTATAATGCAGTCAATTAAATTAAGATTAATTATTAACAAAAAAATCCGAGTTTTACATTTTAATAAGAAAATGCTATTTTACTATAAATAACAATGAAAATTTACCTCCTGGTCAACATATTGGAGCAAATATGTCCACCCTGTAAAGTCAGTGGGATCATCATTAACAGCTTTCCAATATTTATCCAATTCTGGCAATTTTTTCGGCTTTGCTGTTTTTTCTTCTTTTTCTTTTTCATGACTGGTATCTAAGGCAGGTTTTTTGCTTGGTGCCTCATTCTCTGAAGTTGGGGAGCCAGGATCATAATCACCTTCTTCCAATTTACGTTTTGTACTCTCCTTTTTTACTGTGGGTAGTTCATCTTCTGATACTACCTGTTAAAAATATTAAATTATTCAATCAATAAATATTAAACTCTATTAACTCTTACTTCGGTGTCTGCTGGAAGCTCAGCACGTTTTGGACCAGGCAACTCTTCATCAGATACTTCTTCAGTTTCTGGAACTTTGGCCACTTGAACACCAGGTAATTCATCTTCTGATATTACTTCGGTATCTGGATCATCCCCCTTTAAAATAAAGCAAATATTTATTTATTTTCTTACAATCACTTATATGACAAATAACAAGACAGTACATGATTATTTTTGCTACTTACACTTTTATGTTTTTCTTTCCTGATACTATCCAGATCATCACTATTTTCCCCTTGAACTTCCTCTACAATATAATCATCATCATCAATATGTTCATCAACTTCCATTGTGTTATCTCCAACTGCTTCTAGTGACTCACTTTCATTCTGCAAATCAGCAAGCTGCTGAGAGATATTAGAATTAAAATATTCTTCAGAAATTTCTAATTTTTCAACTCTATCCTCAAAAAGATCTTCTCTTACATTTATACTATCCATTATTTCCGTCTCATTTGTTTCCATTGAAAGAATTTCAATTTCGTCAGATTTACTTATACCAATCTACAAAGAAACAAAGTAACATAACAGTATAACACAAAACAATTCTAAATGAAAAATGGCATTGGTTTTTTATCCTATTGATTCTCCTTAGAAATAAATGCAGGCAAAAATGCTTGAAACTAATGAAATTGTGTATTTTTATCCAACACAAAAGGTAACTAAGGTAACACAATACAATATAAACATAAAAAAAGGATGAATCATTCATGATAAATGACAAATATAGTTTAAAGCTTTATGGCTAAATGTCTTTACCTTATTTGTACTTTTTTCACCATTAGTAATATTTTCTAGACTGTTGTCTAAAATATCAGGTACACTTTCAACATCTGTTTTTTTGTCTATTATACTTCCTTTAGCTAGACTTATCTTAGGATCTCTTCTTTCTGTCTCTGATTCACTTTCAATATCATTATTTGACTTTTCTTTTGGCGGTGATTCTTCTTGTGATGAATCCACCAACAAGTTGTCTGAATCTGAGTTTTGTGTTTTTTCAGTTTTATCCTGATCAGTTTCTTCCTCATCAGATACCTCAACCTCAACCAGAACTACTTTCTTTTTTGTACGCCGACTTGTCTTTGTTGGTGTTACTGATGGTGCTTTTACAGTCCTACCTGACCGAGTTCTTCTCACTTCTGTAATGTTTTCTACATTAAAATTTTAAATGTATAGAATATATTCACATTACCTGTATCAGGAATGACGGCTTCTTCTGCCGCTTCCATGTCTTAACAAATTTAGAAAAATCTTTGATATGAATAATAAAATACTCAATTTGTGTTTTAAAAAATGCTACACAAGCAACGGTTAAATATCACTAAATATCAGCTAATTGTGAAATATTGAAATGGAGTGTAACTTACTCTTTTTAATTATGCGCTTTATTGACCAACGGAAACCATTTTGTTTAATCGAATTTAAGATACTATAGAATTATAGAATATATTCATAGATTCACATATAGGTTGTGCATCATAAGTGTTTGAAGATCTCAATGACCACGACCATAGATTATCGCAACGATCACCAGAGACATGAAATATTATGACATTAATCTATGAGAATAAGGAAATACAGTATATATTTCTTTAATCTATGATGAAATAGCAGAAATGGCAGAACCTTGTAGCAATTTGTAATATGACAGTTAATAATAATTTTCGAAGTATCTAATTTGTTATGGCAAATTCTTATCTTACCACGGCACCGTGTAAAAGCCACGAGTTCTGGATAATACATTCGTTAATTTAGAAGTGATATGTTTTAATGTCCATTATTTACCACCCTACGCAACTTTTCAGAGTAAGCGGTTTTAATAATTTTGTATTTACTTAGTATTATTTGTTTAATTTGTATATTTAATCACATATTAATGTGCCTTTCCAACTAATTGTAAGTAATTACTTACCAGTTCCTTGAAGTTTTTGTTTTAATTGGAGTAACATCATGTTCTAAAGGATTATGTTTTTATGTTTACAAGTTAGTTTTCTATTAATATTGCCTTAAAGGAAATGTATCCAAACTTAAATTAACTGGTGATTGCAATTTTTTCTTTTATTTTTATTTAAAGCTAAAGATAAATGTATATGATATAAATATTTAACTCTGTATTACTTATAGGTTATGTTTTCCTAAGCAAAAGATCTTTCATGTCATTGTGTGAAACTTTATCTAATTGGGTTCTCCTGAATATAATATTGTGATTAATGTTAATTTATCAATAACTCAAACATAATTTAAATATAGTTTCAATTTTTATTTTAGTAGCATGGCACATAGAAACTCCTGCAGCCACTTTTGTACTGCTACGAACATTCCTGTTGCTGAAATTCTTAAAAATAAGGATGTAAGTAATTGTATTTTATATTTAGTTACTAGTAGTATTTATTTATATGCAGTTATTCAATTCTACAATAACTACTTCTTATGCTACCATAGTTTCTTGTGTTAGAGGGCAATTTATTTTGCATGTAACAGAGGTACCTATGATGTAATAAAATCATTGACAAACATTTGAAAAGGATCACTGATATGCCATGATAAGTTAATTAATACTTGTTTTTTATCTTAAGATACTCATTGAAGAAATTATGTAGCTTAGATTAGCGAATTTGGAACATGAACAATTGGGGCAAAATGATTTTACTATGTTAGAAATTAGACTAAAGAAAAATATTTATTCATCATTTTGTTCATTGATAACTTGTATTTCGTTAATAATTTAATGAAAAAGAAGACAAAGATACACAGTTGTTAGGGAATAAAAGTTTAATTGTTATTTCCCTTTAGCTTCATTTTAGTATCCAAAGCAGGCTTTTTACCTGTATAATTACCCACTATTGTTTGAATTCAGTTATTTGACCTTGTACAAAGATTACATTACTGAATAGCTATTTAATTATTAATACCTTACATATAGCAAAAGTAAAAAGGTCTTCAAAATACCAAATTATCTTTTTTTTGTCTTTTTTTAAGTTGTAATGTTTTTGCAGTATTTTTTACTATTGCTTACGCAAACTTTATTGCTAGCGAAAATAGTTAAGTAGTAGGCACATCATTTGTAATGAATGCAAATTAAAATCCAAAAACGCATATCAAAAGATTAAAATATTCGCTCCGCACTTAATATGGCTCCTTTTACAATTTCAATACTGTTGTTATTTAGGTTGTTTGTGCAGACTGCGATTCAAGAGGACCAAATTTATGGATTTGTTTGTATAATGACTGTTTTAAAATCGGATGTTCGGAGAAAGACAAAGACCACAGCACTGAACACAATCATGTAAGCAAATAAAGAATAATTTGATTGTCGACATATATATGTGTGCTCTTTAGGCGACAAAATTTGTATTTATTTTAATTCAGTCTGGTATCTTAATAAACGAAAAGATTTTTACTTTTTAAAATTTTGACATGTAACTTCAAAGCAAAATTTTGACGTTTTCTCTTACAAAATAAATAAGAAAATATGTCGACACTAGTTTAAGAAATGAGAGGTGGAGCACTTGGGCATAATTATTTCTCCTTCAGGACTTACCCATGCACTGCATACACATGAACCTGTCGACGAAGAGAATATGGTGTTACCAGTGTCAATCGGAAGTATTCATAGATGCCCATCCGACGATGTCGTGTGCAGACAGTGACCAGGACGCGGACGATTACCATTCGAAGTCGCACGATTCTGGCCACGGCAGCTACAGTACCTTAAGAACAAACACCCCTGATCGAAACAGGGCATTCCCATTCGATCGGACAGTAGGTCTAAATGTGGGTATGAATGGGGACACGTCAGAATCAAGCGATGGTGAAGACAATGTGAGATTACAACCGAATAGAATGGTCGGTCTCGTGGGATTGCAGAACATCGGAAACACATGTTACATGAATGCCGCCCTGCAAGCTTTGAGCAACACGATGCCCCTAACGAATTTCTTTTTGGAATGTCCATCCACCGTTAGATTACTTTCGGAAGGACGAAAGCCTGGATTAAGTAGAACGTACTTGGAGCTCATGAAAGACATGTGGGTTAAAAAGACCGGAGGATCAGTTACGCCTTCAGGTAGGTCACATACAAACGTAAACTTTTCTCATTAATTGATTTAATTATTTTTCTGTTATATTTAATTTATTTATTAGGTAATACATTTAATTTCAGGCATTCTATATGGTATCCGGAACGTATATGCAATGTTCCGCGGTTATCATCAGCATGATACCCAAGAGTTCTTGCGTAATTTCATGGACCAGTTACACGAAGAGTTGAAACAGTTGTGCCCACCAGAACCAGCCGGAAACGACCTGGACACGTTCAGTCTGGCCATGGACGAACCAACGTTGAGTTCGAGTTACGACTCAAGTGAAGGCGAGTACGAAACGTGTGATTCGGGAGTAAGCGAACGCTCTAGTTTAAGTGATGATGCAGAAAATACGTCGAACACAACGAAACGTCGGCTGTCTAGATCTACCAGTCCTGGAAGGCGGTTAAGAGCTAGGATGCAGAATAAACAGCCCACTGTGGGTAAGATTTATTTACAAACTTAATCTTAAAAAATGTATTATTTTAATTGTTTTCAGATACCCAACCGTGTTCAATTTCGTCTACGAAAAAGCCCCCCAAGTATCGTTCCATAATATCTGATGTGTTTGACGGCAAGTTGCTCTCGTCTGTACAATGTTTAACATGTGATCGCATTTCCAGTTGTATAGAAACGTTCCAAGATTTGTCATTGCCCATTCCGTCACGCGATCACTTGGTAGTATTGCACGGACGAAGTACCGGACCAGGAGTTACCTGTTCTGAAGCCGTTATTCCCGTTCAAGAGGGATGGCTCGCATGGATACTTGCGTGGCTCAAGTCGTGGTTTTACGGCCCAACCGTCTCCTTACATGATTGCCTCGCCGCATTTTTTAGTACCGATGAACTTAAAGGAGACAACATGTATAGTTGCGAGAGGTGTAACAAACTGAGAAACGGTATAAAATTCAGTAAAGTAAGTGACATTATGTTATAATTGCATTATGATTGAATATATAAGTAAAAGCTCGTACAAATTCGTTCTAATATCTAATTTTCAAAGAAACCTTTATAAGAAAAATATAAATCCATTTGAAAATTATAATTAATTTTTATGGATGTATTTTTTGTGTATAGGTAATGCAATTACCAGAAGTGCTTTGCATCCACTTGAAACGATTCCGACACGAGTTGATGTTTAGTAGCAAGATTTCGTCTTTCGTCAGTTTCCCGCTTAAAAACCTTGACATGCGTCCCTATTTGCATGACAATTGTGTTTCCAAGGTGACAACATATGATTTATTCTCTGTTATATGTCATCATGGTACTGCTGGTGGTGGACACTATACTTGTTACTCGTTGAATGCAGGCGAATGGTACGAGTTCGACGATCAATATATCACCAAAGTTACTCCGGAAACAGTTCAAAATTGCGAAGCTTACGTGCTTTTTTATCGTAAAAGCACGAACGCAGCCGAAGCACTTCAAAACAAAATTATCGAAAGCGCTGAAACGATCGAGAATGACTCAAAAGAGTTCGGATATGTTTCGAAGCAATGGCTTAATAGATTTTATACGTTCGCCGAACCAGGACCGATAGATAATAGCGATTTTTTGTGCCAACATGGTTCGATTCACCCGGAACGTATCTCAGTTTTAGACCAAGTGGCTGAAGCGTTGCCCAAAGTTACATGCGACCTTCTTTACAGGCATTTCGGTGGTTGTCCACCCGTTACAACAGTGCACATTTGTCCTGCATGTCAGAATTTACTTCAACGTGTCACTTTAGAGCTGGAGACTTTCTATCAGATTCGTAGAGATACTCAGAACCAAGATACGCCTCCTACACACCTGCTTTCAGTCTCTTGGTACTCTCAATGGCAAAACTTTGTCCAGAAAAGGACAACTGAACCTCCAGGGCCAATAGATAACTCCAAAATTACTGTGACACTATCAGACTCAGAATATTTTGAGATAAACGAGAGCGTGTGGAACTTCTTTTATAATATTTATGGCGGCGGTCCGGAGATTTTGATTCCTCGTGTGGAACAAGAAGACCATGACGCAGAAGAAATCGACGAGGAAGATGAAACACCATTGTCAACGGTAACGTTCAAAATACCGACGTTAAGGAAGGCAGAGGAACAAAAAATTAATCCAAGTATCTATTCGCATGGCGAACCTATGGACACGGAATCGGAAAAGAAAGTTCAGCTGACATATAACGGTGGCCTGATCGAAGGCGATACGACGATATGCCCAAGACCTATGGAACAAAAATCGGAATCTACTCCAGAACAATCGGTGATTCCGTCGGTGCTTTGTAACGGTCACGATCCTGCTTTATTGACAGAAAAGGAAAAGCCGGATGAAATGAAAGGGGAACATCAAGGGCTTGAGCACAAATACAAACAGCATTTCAGGTACAAAACAAAACAAAAAAATAGGCACCATGTGCACGGCGGAAATAATATTGCTGTTATTTCAAACGGTTCGGTAATGACATTAGACGGGGTGGAAGGAGGTCATAAATAATTGAATATTTTTTTTAATAAAAAAGTTATTGTCGAGTAAATAAAATGTACAGTTCGGTTTATTGCGCTAGAAGGGACGATGGGAAGAAAGGAAGGAGGGATTTAGTGGTAACAGGGGGTAGCACAGCTATGTAATTGGTATTCAACATTGCCCAACATGTTTATACATGACAAATAAGTTTTCTTGTGTTTTTCTTTTATTTAACTTCAAGAAACTTTTGTTCCCATAGACTGTTTTGCGTCTGATTTTTTATGTAAAAATAACAAAAAGAGGCACTTACCGTTTCTCTTCCACGTCCTGTTAATCTTATTTATAAATCAGCAACATATTACTTAAATAAATAGGATTCTACACTAGGTTGAAACATATTAACCAAATCTTCTGCAAATTGTAAGTAACGATTTAAATCATATAGTCATAGTAATAGACCCTTTACAAAAAAATCATTCATGCTTCGCGTTTTGAAGGCTGTTTGTTCTCTTTGTGTGGTAATGTATTTAAAGCTGAATTTAATTTTTATCTAAATATTGTAATTTTCATGAATTGTTTGTACCAATACCTGGATGTTGTTCTTAATAATTTTGAAGTGAAGTATGGGTGAAATTTGTATTTCACATTGAAGCATTTTGCCAAAATAAAAAAACGAAGTGCTAAATTCTATTAATAATTTTATAAAATAGGATAACAATAAGTCATTTTTAAAAGATAAATTTTCCTTTATATTCTTAAAAATTTGTTGTTATCTAAATTAATTTAAACAATAATACATCTTTTAACATATAATACTTAGAAATTCTTTTTAGCCCTATGATACAAAACCAAATATGTAGTTTGCATTTAAGGAAATTCTTTTTGTTAAAATTTCCGATATAAGTTTATTATTTTCGAAATGTGTTGGTGTTGTTGTATTGAAAGGAGATAAATGCTCAGTATTTTTTTCAAGTGCTGATTTAAGTACATAATAGTGTTAACGAATTAGTATGCTTTAGTGTTACATTGGATAGGAAGAAAATTGTGATAGAATCACTTGCGTTGCAGGCTAAAGTTATAAACAATAGACTATATTGTTTTGTGTTATATTATTAGCTGGTATATAATTTCGTTGTATTTATAATAATTATCATAATGTCGTACTGTCATTCCTTAAAAGATAAATACCTACTGTTGTCTAAGACGATTATTAACTACGTCAACTTTATTTATTTGAATTGGTAATATAAACAATATTGTAAATTGATTTGTCTTTTATTAAATGTTGATTCTAAATTACGAATTAAAGAAATTTGAAATCAAGTATTCTATTTTAATTTTTATTCCAATTTTAAATCCAGTCT
This sequence comes from Agrilus planipennis, assembly GCF_000699045.2. Classification (NCBI taxonomy): domain Eukaryota; kingdom Metazoa; phylum Arthropoda; class Insecta; order Coleoptera; family Buprestidae; genus Agrilus; species Agrilus planipennis. The sequence goes on along the minus strand of NW_020439389.1, from coordinate 183,598 downwards.
TCTATGCTTTTCAGATAAAGAAACAAAGTATTAAAAATTTTATGGGATAACAATTTTTAATAATGTTGGCATAAAGGAATACCTACTGTGAAGATGCGTGATAGTAATGACCATATGGGTTTTTTAAAAGAAAAGATTACAAAACCATTAAGAATGGCTGTTGGTTAAGGGGAATAACATAAATAGGTATTTTGTTAGATTTGAAGTATAACTACTGTTTTTAAATAAATGCTTTTTCTACACGTTGAAAACTTAAACTATTGGTATTACTAATTTTACTAATTCTATTTAAATAATTAAATTCCACAAAAAGAGCGTATTAAAACGCTTTGTAGGTTTCTAAACGTTTTTGTATTTTTTGTGCAAAATTTCGGCTTTAGTACTTTGTTTTAGGATCTAAAACAATTTCAAATTACTATTCAAAAGATATTATTTCATAAGTATTTAAATTAATCATAAAATTACTACTTTAATATATGGACAAATAAAAAAAAGGTAATGAGTGTAACTAGTACTGCCGTACTGAGTAGTTTACATTTCAACAAAAATTGTTTTTTTTAGAAGTGATTTTTTGTTTTTCAAAAAAAATATTTTATACTTATATGAAACTATATTCAAATTTTTTTAGATATTTATTATGGATGTGCTTTGGATTTCTTGTACTTGCGTAGTGCGTGTGCGCATAATGTGATGTACGTTTTGATCAATGTTGACTTGTAAACAATAGTCATTGTTAAATAATTATTGAGATATAAAACTGATAAAAAATATTTATAAAAGTAATGGCATCTGCGAGTAGTACTAGTGCTAGATCGCTTTTCGCAGATTCCAAGATGCGTTTAGCAGATAGGGTTCAAGTTAATGTAAACAATGTAGCCTCGCTTTCAAGACAAATAATACGAGGATCAAAAAGTAGTGAGGTACTAATAAAAAAATTATCTTAAAATTATTTTTAATATAAACGTTTTCCTACTATAGATCTTAATGCATTCAGCTAAAACTATTGCAATGCAGGAGCATGCTTTGGAAAACAGCGAAACTAACTTGAAAAAATTGCAGTGGTTATGTTGTCACTTGGGTTATCAGCATGATTCTATCATAAGATCAGCTCAAAAAATTGAAGAAGTGAAGGAACAAGTTAGAGCTATGCAAAGATAGTGATTATTATCATAAGTAATTAATGTTATTTGTGACTATTCACTTAGCAACTGCACTATTTAAACATTAACACTGACGTACATTAACCTTTTTTTTAAATGCATGACAAGTGTATGATAATATTTGTTTCACTTGATATATATTCGCAAAATTACTTTTCAAAATTTATTTACTTGACTACTGTCATTTGCCAAAATAAACCAAAAAACGTGCAGCATAACCTGAATTTACTGTCAGTAATTAGTAAAATTTTCGTGATCCTAAATTGTTTTTTGCACTTGAAGTATCAAGTGTTTGTAAATAATACGTGGCAAACCTTCCTTTATTAAAATTGAATGATAAATAAATATTACATCATACTTGTGTTTGCCAAGAAGTAAACTGAAAAGTTATAATCAAAAATGAACTTCATGAATAAGTTTTATGCAACAAGAACTGCTCTTATAAGATATCAGCATATTCAATCAAAATTAAAGCCGAGATTAACACATCGCCCAACTGATGTCAAACCGGTGTTCCGAAGAGCTTTTGATCATTTAGAGAAAATAGGTCTCAAAGATGATGCAGGTACCTACTCCTTTGGTAATTTACTTATGGGTGCTAATCAATTATCCAGAGAAATGACTGCTAAAATTGGTAAAACAGGAGAGAGGGTGGTCTTTGTGTGCCCCAATGATGCTTCGTATGTTATGACCCAGTGGGCCTGTTGGATATCTGGACAAATTGGCAAGTCTATTTTTAATTTTGTTTTTGAATTTTTGTTTTTTATAGTACTGTTTTTTTCTAGCTGTGCCATTAAATAAATCATACCCTGAAAATCTTCTGGAATATTACTGTAATGATAGCAAGACAAAACTTATTGTAACAAATAGTAGTAGTGCTGAAATAATGGATCGCTTGGCAAAAAAATGCAATGCTAAAATTATAGTATTGGATGATGACTTTAGAAAGAATGCTCAAACAAAGGTGCCTACAAAATTAACAGATGTAGAAACAGGATTATCAGCAGATTTTTACAACACAAGTGGAGCCATGATACTATATACCAGTGGTACTACAGGCAATCCAAAGGGTACGAAAACTTTTATGAGTTTGGCAAACTATTTACCTACAATATTTATTTATTTATTTAAACTGTATTATGTCACAACATAACGACACAGTTAATTGAATAAGCTTTTGTTGCTGCAGTATAAACGTAAAATACCAGATTATCATTTAAGTAGGTATTGGAATTTAAACAAGAAATAATTAAGGAATGTTCTTTGTACAGGGTGTCCCACAGCTGCCTTAAAAGTTACATTTTATATAAGCTAGTTACAACTTATTTCCAGGGGCCAAAAAATTGAAAAATGCATTTTAACTGGAAATAATTCAAATAACCACTTTATGTAAACATTCTTTTTTCATCTATTCTTTTGCCTTAAGGTTATCATAGGAGCTTCTCCACACCAAAAAAATAAATCAAGGTTGCATTAAATGTATACTGAAACATTTATTTAATAATGCAGGTGTGGTCCTTACCCATCGGAACATTTATAGTCAAGTGAACACCCTAATAGATGCATGGAGATGGTCATCTAATGATACTGTCCTCCATACTCTCCCTTTGCACCACGTTCATGGTGTTGTTAATATCCTCCTCTGTTCTCTCTATGCCGGTGCCAAGTGCGTTATCTTACCGAAATTTGATGCTAATACTGTTTGGACTCATTTATTGGGTATCAATGAAAATCCAGGAGATCGTAAGATAACGGTTTTCATGGCTGTTCCCACAATTTATTCGAAACTTCTTGAGGAGTACGACAGGATTTTTGCTGGTGATCCAAAAATGACTGAACACATTAAAACTATTCTTCAAACTAAAGTGAGACTAATGGTAAGCGGATCTGCTCCGTTGCCTGTACCATTATACCAACGTTGGCATTCGGTAACAGGTCATCGTCTGCTAGAGCGATACGGGATGACGGAGATAGGGATGTGCTTGTCACAGTTGTATGATTCCTCTAGGGAACCGGGCTACATCGGGGTTCCATTACCAGGTGTCACAATAAAAATTGTTGACATTTCTCGCCCCAATAATGAGACCCTCTTAGAATGCACCAACGTTAACGGAAGCGTCGAATACACTTATCTTCCCATCAAAGAAAAAAACGACGATCCAACAGGAGAGTTGCATGTTAAAGGTGAAGGAGTGTTTAAAGAATATTTTAGAAGGCCGGAAGAGACACAGAAGGAGTTCACTTCCGACGGATGGTTCAAAACGGGTGATATTTGCCAGTTTTCCCGTCAAAAGAAAATTTTTAGGATCCTAGGTAGAGCCAGTGTTGACATTATTAAAACGGGGGGTTATAAAGTGAGTGCTGTAGACGTGGAAACGATTCTCCTGGGACATCCAGAAGTGGTTGAATGTGCCGTGTTAGGGATACCTGATGACGTTTATGGCGAAAAAGTTGCCGCTATTATTACGATAAAACCCATGTCATTATTAACGCACATCTCGTTAACAGAATGGGCCAAAGAAAAAATGCCAAAGCATTGGATTCCTAAAGAAATCAGGATAGTTACTTCATTACCAAAGAATGCAATGGGAAAAGTAAATAAAAAGCAACTTCGTCTTAGTGTGTTTCCTGAATTGGAGAATTAATCACAAAATATAAACTTTTTATTTGCATTAAGACTGATAATGATTGGATATACATGTCTGTGCCATGTACACTTTTTTGGTGTTAATATGTGAATATATGTATATATGAACTCAGTAACATTTTTTTTTATATTTTCCTTTTACCCTTTTATGGCAACTTAATGCAATCAACTAAAATTTTTCTTTATTAAAGATATTTGTTTACAAAATAGAAGATATGCATTTTATCTTTATTAGGGTTTTCTTGCAATCAAATTAGTATTAAACGTTGAATTCGGGGACGTATCTTTTTTAATTTTACATTAGTCAAGGGTGGGCCACATCGCTGTATAAGTTCAAAACAATTTATGCGGTACCTGTAACTCACTCCTGAATCCGTGATTGTTGTGTATATTCGTTAACAGATGGCGCAAGCAGTAGCTTTACCATTACAAAATTTGTCAAAGTTGTATTTTCTAATTGTATTCTCCATTCATTCCCTGTTTGATTAAAGCCAAAAGGGATTAAACATTATTTAATTTTTTGATAACTTTTAACCGATTGGCTTTGATTTCACACTCTATTTACCAATTTTCTTCTGATTAATATGAACCATTATCAAGATAACATCGCGACAACTGAATAGGTATTTACAAATTCCAAATTCTTAGATTTACTGTGATCTAGGTTATACTTTCACCCCTGAGGGATTTCTTACAAACGCTTAAATTATACAAAATTGAGAAGCACTTTTAATCTATACATATTTTTGAATGATCCCTAAATTACGATTTCTGATTTTTAAATGTGTTTGGCTAATATGGCAGCTTTTATCCTGCCATACGGTTTTTATTGTATACAGGGTCCCGTAAAGGCGTAAATGATGTTCGGTGGAAACAGATATAAAAGTCGGGGTCAGAAAAGCATCCATCGTAATGTGTGAATTTATGGGGTGTTTGTGTTGTCGAACGCGAGCAGGTGTTCTTCAACTTTAAAGCCAAGCATCTCTTTTAGAAATATTCCTTATAGCACACGAAGCGTTCGCTATTGATATAGCATGGATATTTTTAAATAGAAAGAGCTTTTAGACCGAAGACCTGACTGACATCCATCATCCATTTAACTGATTTTACACTTTAAAAGTAATGAATTTGTACCTTATTCTTATGGAAGTGTAAGAATATGTTAAAGCTTTTGGAGCTTTCGACATTAGAATAGAAAAGATTATAATAAATGTCACTTTTCTGGAAAGTTACTTCAGTACAAGAATGGTTTTCAGTTTTAATCATTATAAAAGCTCCCGCTGATTTTGAATTAATTAGACATTAAAGACGGCTTTCTGTGTATGTTTTTTTTTCGCAAACCTTTGAATCACAGACGCTATCCATGGTACTAGTTGCAGCTCGCAGGCGACGCGGCGTGTGCTTTTTAAGTACTGCAGGAAAGGGGTTCGTTCATCCCACCACTTCGATTATACGCCACTTTGATCAGCGTCAATCAATCGAGCTTGAGTGCTATGAATTGGGTGCACTAGAAATTTCTCTCAGTTATTTAAAACCCCTATCCCTTAATCTTTTTTATTTGTCCGTCTTATATTTTACGCAATTTGTTTTACTTAAAAGTCACTTGTGTAAAAGACAATTTAAAATGAAAATAGAATTGTAAAAAACCATTTACTAATACATCTCAATCCATGTATTTATGTATCAAGACGATTTCAGGATCCAAGTAAGTTAGACAAAATATTCTGGAGCAATTTAATAGTTTAATAGTTATTTAATATTTTGTTCTCCGCTATGGGAATGTGTGTGTAAATACAATATTATAAAGACCGCCGTGCGGGATACATTCTGCAGACGGGATGAGTGCCCTTCTGTGCCCCGATAACCGTACGTAAGTGGTTCACTACTGTGCATCCTGAGGGGAGAACTACATACCTACGGGCTATTTGCATTTTCATAGAGGCGTGCATTGTCTACGTTTCTAATAATACGTACATACATGTAAGGACATAATGGAGTATTCTTTTATGAAATTAAGTTCAGAATATTAATCTTTTGAGTGTATATACTTGTTTATTAAATTAAAAATAGGCATCTTATTTACAGTATGATACTGAAAAGTGATGGTTAGAACGCAGTCTAGGTACCTCCTACAGTAAAATGAAAAAGTTTTAATTTCATTCTAGAATTCGGTACAAAAAAAAGGTACCTAATAGGGTGGTTAAGTCTTGTTTTATGTAGGCAGTAATTTGATCCTTTTGACAAAACAGTATTGTATGAAAATAAATTAAAATAAAACAAAAATACTGGTATGCAAGAGATGAAAAAGTAGGGAAAGAGTGAATGTAAAGATAGCAGACAAAAATTAGAAGAAGTAGCCGATTTTCGGGAAGTCAGATAACTCGTGATGGAAGGAGCGGTAGAGATATAAAATAGATGATAGCGTAGGGCTGAGTCGCCATTATCAAAAAGAGGTCACTTCTATACTCACGAACGGTTAATTTAGAAATTTGAAAAAGGCTAGAAGCGTTCGATTTATCTGGGGCTTACAGGCGAACGATGAGGATACCGTGGATACGAAAGGTTAGAAATGAGTAGGAGAACCGAACAGAAATTAGTGATATCCATACCTACTTCAACATTTTAAAAAATTCAATCTCTGCTGGAAGCGGAAAGGGGTTTGCAAATATTGCATGGAACATTTTCGTTTTTAGTNTAGGATAACAATAAGTCATTTTTAAAAGATAAATTTTCCTTTATATTCTTAAAAATTTGTTGTTATCTAAATTAATTTAAACAATAATACATCTTTTAACATATAATACTTAGAAATTCTTTTTAGCCCTATGATACAAAACCAAATATGTAGTTTGCATTTAAGGAAATTCTTTTTGTTAAAATTTCCGATATAAGTTTATTATTTTCGAAATGTGTTGGTGTTGTTGTATTGAAAGGAGATAAATGCTCAGTATTTTTTTCAAGTGCTGATTTAAGTACATAATAGTGTTAACGAATTAGTATGCTTTAGTGTTACATTGGATAGGAAGAAAATTGTGATAGAATCACTTGCGTTGCAGGCTAAAGTTATAAACAATAGACTATATTGTTTTGTGTTATATTATTAGCTGGTATATAATTTCGTTGTATTTATAATAATTATCATAATGTCGTACTGTCATTCCTTAAAAGATAAATACCTACTGTTGTCTAAGACGATTATTAACTACGTCAACTTTATTTATTTGAATTGGTAATATAAACAATATTGTAAATTGATTTGTCTTTTATTAAATGTTGATTCTAAATTACGAATTAAAGAAATTTGAAATCAAGTATTCTATTTTAATTTTTATTCCAATTTTAAATCCAGTCTTCTATGCTTTTCAGATAAAGAAACAAAGTATTAAAAATTTTATGGGATAACAATTTTTAATAATGTTGGCATAAAGGAATACCTACTGTGAAGATGCGTGATAGTAATGACCATATGGGTTTTTTAAAAGAAAAGATTACAAAACCATTAAGAATGGCTGTTGGTTAAGGGGAATAACATAAATAGGTATTTTGTTAGATTTGAAGTATAACTACTGTTTTTAAATAAATGCTTTTTCTACACGTTGAAAACTTAAACTATTGGTATTACTAATTTTACTAATTCTATTTAAATAATTAAATTCCACAAAAAGAGCGTATTAAAACGCTTTGTAGGTTTCTAAACGTTTTTGTATTTTTTGTGCAAAATTTCGGCTTTAGTACTTTGTTTTAGGATCTAAAACAATTTCAAATTACTATTCAAAAGATATTATTTCATAAGTATTTAAATTAATCATAAAATTACTACTTTAATATATGGACAAATAAAAAAAAGGTAATGAGTGTAACTAGTACTGCCGTACTGAGTAGTTTACATTTCAACAAAAATTGTTTTTTTTAGAAGTGATTTTTTGTTTTTCAAAAAAAATATTTTATACTTATATGAAACTATATTCAAAGATATTTATTATGGATGTGCTTTGGATTTCTTGTACTTGCGTAGTGCGTGTGCGCATAATGTGATGTACGTTTTGATCAATGTTGACTTGTAAACAATAGTCATTGTTAAATAATTATTGAGATATAAAACTGATAAAAAATATTTATAAAAGTAATGG
>NW_020439389.1:140270-175396 GCF_000699045.2 Agrilus planipennis | reverse complement strand
CAGTTATTTAAAACCCCTATCCCTTAATCTTTTTTATTTGTCCGTCTTATATTTTACGCAATTTGTTTTACTTAAAAGTCACTTGTGTAAAAGACAATTTAAAATGAAAATAGAATTGTAAAAAACCATTTATTAATACATCTCAATCCATGTATTTATGTATCAAGACGATTTCAGGATCTAAGTAAGTTAGACAGAATATTCTGGATCGATTTAAAAGTTATTTAATATTTTGTTCTCCACTATGTGTGTAAATACAATATTATAAAGACCGCCGTGCGGGATACATTCTGCAGACGGGATGAGTGCCCTTCTGTGCCCCGATAACCGTACGTAAGTGGTTCACTACTGTGCATCCTGAGGGGAGAACTACATACCTACGGGCTATTTGCATTTTCATAGAGGCGTGCATTGTCTACGTTTCTAATAATACGTACATACATGTAAGGACATAATGGAGTATTCTTTTATGAAATTAAGTTCAGAATATTAATCTTTTGAGTGTATATACTTGTTTATTAAATTAAAAATAGGCATCTTATTTACAGTATGATACTGAAAAGTGATGGTTAGAACGCAGTCTAGGTACCTCCTACAGTAAAATGAAAAAGTTTTAATTTCATTCTAGAATTCGGTACAAAAAAAAGGTACCTAATAGGGTGGTTAAGTCTTGTTTTATGTAGGCAGTTATTTGATCCTTTTGACAAAACAGTATTGTATGAAAATAAATTAAAATAAAACAAAAATACTGGTATGCAAGAGATGAAAAAGTAGGGAAAGAGTGAATGTAAAGATAGCAGACAAAAATTAGAAGAAGTAGCCGATTTTCGGGAAGTCAGATAACTCGTGATGGAAGGAGCGGTAGAGATATAAAATAGATGATAGCGTAGGGCTGAGTCGCCATTATCAAAAAGAGGTCACTTCTATACTCACGAACGGTTAATTTAGAAATTTGAAAAAGGCTAGAAGCGTTCGATTTATCTGGGGCTTACAGGCGAACGATGAGGATACCGTGGATACGAAAGGTTAGAAATGAGTAGGAGAACCGAACAGAAATTAGTGATATCCATACCTACTTCAACATTTTAAAAAATTCAATCTCTGCTGGAAGCGGAAAGGGGTTTGCAAATATTGCATGGAACATTTTCGTTTTTAGTCCGATTTACTTGAAATTTGGTTAAAAAATTTAACCTCTGTTAGGGGTGGGGTGAAAAGGAATTGCAATATATGAACGGGACATATATTATTTGTGATCAGATTTACTTGAAACTTGGTCTTAATGCTCTCTCATTTTGTTTGAGAAACATCTACATCTACCTCGGAATTTTAAAAAATTCAACCTTCAAAAGGGAGGGGGGTAAAAAGGGGATGCAATTTTTGTTTGGGACATATTTTATTTGAAGTCGGATTTACTCAGAGGTTGCTTTTAATACTTATCGTTGAAATTAAGCAAATACGTGGTTTGGCAAATAAAAATCAACCCTTAAGGATGAAATGTTGTTGCTAAGTTTGTATTTGAAATCTAAGATGGAGACACTAGATAAAATTAGAACTTTGTAGGGGTGAATTGGGAGTTAAAAGGTTTTATTGAGAAACAATATCAATTTCTGCGAGCGAAGCCGCGGGGGAAAGCTAGTGATATAATTAGATTACTATTCATAAATAGTTAAGGACATCTCCTCTAAAACTAGAGGATGCGAAGATCAGTTCAGAATAGGAAAGAGTGAAGGTGCGTGTCCAACAAATTCTAGGACTGACGACTTGTCCGGCTTTTTGAAATAATAGGGTTCTGTCTCTTCGGGAGCTTATTGCTGGGATAACGCTGATAGTGACCTAGTCCAAAACGAAATGAAGCATATACTTAAAATTCACATATATATACGTAATAATATAACCGCGTCAGAGAGAAAAACTGAAATAAGACCTTCATTATCGATCGTTAAGTTGCAAAAAGTATTTTTGATCTTAATTAAAATTTCTGTGCGCTAGTCCGAATGGCACTTATTGTTAACCAGTTTTATGAAATACTTCCGCGCTAGAGAAATAATAACTGTGACGGATAATAGCCATACATCGCGTCAATAGACTTTTTATTACTGGTTGAGTTGAGCATGCCATATCGGGCCGAAGGCTTAGATTAAAGATATGATACAATAACAATGGCTTGTCTGTCAGTTCTGAATAGAAGTAAACTTGGTGTATCCGTCAGGATATCTCGAGGGGAAATTATTAACTGCACCGTCGTTATTAATTATTAAGATGCCGCCGATGCAAAAACTGCGACCGTTTACCAGAAACTGTGATGGTTGATAACAGAGTTATGCGTCTGGAAGGTTCAAAGTAGCGTATTTACCAAATGCGATGTCGATTCAGATAAAGAATTACGTTTGATGCAGAAGCGGCGCTTGAAAACTTAATATACTGGGGAAGACTGGGGAGAAGAATATTGTTCAGAAATAGTTGTGGACGTGGGATGTTGTAGTTTTGGGGAAATGTGAAGATTAACTCAAGATGGGAAGGAATGGAGGTGCGTTTGCACTCAGATCAAACTGTATGGGCAGGTGTTCAGTTAATGTGCTGAGATATAATGGGAAAGGTTTTTCCAGAGTTTTACAACAATGGTAGGGTTTCTGACCATAGTGGTACACTTCCGCGCGAATGGAGCCGCTCGCAAAAGCTTCTTATTTTTAAATTGAGTGTAATTTCACTCCTTATTATTTTTCCTATCACGATCAAACAATTTTTGTGTTAAATGGTTTGAGCAAGCAACCTTTTTCAAAAATATACTAGTAAAAGACCAGACCCTAGTTTTGTGGTTTCGTAAATTGTTAAAACGGTTGCGTGCCTTTAAGCATCCTTTTGAGTGGTGGCGATAAATAATTTCCGAATTAAACGAAGACCACTTATTGTAGGAGCTATATTATTTCATTAATTTGGCCGTTTGAAATAATGGGGACGTTATGTGTGCGCATAGAGACGGCGGATTGGCGGCGTCGAATACATTTCGTGACCTGTCAGGTTTAAAGTTTAATTCGCCCTTTTAAATTCCACGTCACGTATTCTTATGCTAATGGCACATTAACAACACTAGTGGCTCTTTTAAAATGAGCCCATCCATTATTTTTTAAAGTACAGGTCGGAAGACTGGGCGATTAGGTGGTGATGCTTTGGTCCTCTTAATGGCAACGGTAATACTTCTGTCATTCCTGTTTTCAGTATTACTACTAGACGCCGAGAAAATCGTCTCATATTTTCTGAAATCAAAATCTATGCGAAAATCCGAATTACTGAAGCCTCTTTAAAATGCAGAATAAGTTTATGATTAGATGATTTGATTGATGTCATAATTTTATTCATAACCGATTTAAACAAATAAAGATGGCGTGGATACAAAAATCTTCTGTAGGTCTACCTAATATATATCGTACTCATTTTGAAGACGCAAGTCTTTTGTGGTATTCCAAAAATTTTTACGTTGACCAGTGGAATTATTAATACGATTCCAGGCGAATATATAACTCGTTATGCGACCATTGTGAAATTCCGTCGAACCCGATAAAGAAGTCGGGCAAAAACGGCATCAGGCCTGAACCCGATCTTTTGGAATCAATAAACTATTTCAAACTTTACATAGCAGAATGAGCAAAGAAAAGACGAACCGGGGAACAATGCCGAGTGACGTCAGAAGCGGAGAGAGCTGCATTGTTAGGTCATCAGGAAACCATTCATATCACTTGATGGTACAATGCATCTCAATCTCAGTGCCAAACTCCTTCTCTTTCCTCGGAGTCGTCTTGGGTCTCTGCTCGGAGCAGATAGCAAGAAAATATCTGTGCATGTATCTCCTCTCCTTGTATACATACATTCATATACACAAACAGATATAGAGGTATTTATATTTCTGGGGACTACAATCGAGCTATCCACGCTATATCTTCCGCTTCTATTGTTTTTCTAGCCACATAAATTCATATGTTGGTAACACACGATTTGATAATCAAGAAACTTTGATTAAAACAGGTCGTGATTATCTCATAATCTCACGACACGAATTTTATAATGTGTAATTGTTGCGAGTTTCTTAGAAATTAAATTCTGAAAAGTTGAAGGACACAGATACCAAAACACCAAACTTTTTATTTTTACCAGGTATATCAAATTCATATTTAGACAATCTTTTATCTGAAATCTGGTTGTTTCTAGAGAAAACTTGATTACATTTTGATAATAATTATTTTATGTGTTAGATAATAAATAAATAGTCGACATGTAGTAGCGTTCATCATCAAATAATTTGCTAATTTGCTAAACTGTTTCAGTTTTATGTCAGCAATAATGATCTGAAATAAAATTATTTCTTATCTTTTTTTTTTTGCAATTTTCAGCTATGAACAGTAAATAATGAAAAGCAAAATAAAATTATTATATCAACAAATTAATGGCTGTCATTGGTATTTTTTACTGGCAATAAAATCTGAAATTTAAATTTAATTTTATCGCTGAAATGTGTTTTAATGCTAAATGTATCTATATGTATTCAATATTTTGTTTTTTATTTGTTATAATATTTATCTTTAATTTAATGAACGTAAGAATTAATACTAATTTGTCAAGAATATCATGATTACTCCCTGTACAACAAGGTTTCTAATACGCATGCTTGCGAATCTTGACGTAATTCCGCTTTTACGTAATACGACTTCCTTCGTCTTCGGTTGAACCTGTACAGCCACAGACGACCACAACGTTAATTTACTGTGTGTATCGCCATTTTGATGAAATTCAGAAGCTAATGCTTTTAACAATTTCACATAATTTAAGTGTTTCAATAAAGATATTACAACACGTAATCAACTATTATGTATTGTTTGTTGCGTTAGGTATGTAATTAACCTTCTCCTTTATTTCATTTTTCTGTATTCTAACCTGCACCGTTATTTTATTTTTCAGGTTTTACAATAACGCTACAATCTTCGATGTGCAGATCAGATGCAAAGAGGCTTTGTTAAAAGTATAATTACAGAATTATGTTTATTAGAAATACATAAATAGGGGTATTACAATATTACCATTACTTTTGAATACTCTTACACACATACATAATATACACAACTATGAAGCTTGAAAGTCTCTGAATTTGTACCTACTCGATTGACTGCAAAATTTTAAGGTATGAGGTTTAATTTTTATACAATTTATTACAAAAAAACGTGTATTGATTTTTTTGCTCTGAATGATAGGTATTTACAGCCCTTTTTATTATAATGTAAGGTAATTAATAATTGTGTGCAATATAAATGACTATTGCATTATTATCTTTGTACACCTTTCTTAATTACTTAGTTCCTCCTTTTTTGGGGTTCCTTACTTCTAAACTGAAGGAAAACGGGACACTTGTAGGATTACACACGTATCTGTTTGTCACAGCCATTTCTTTAGAAAATATTAAATGTAGATTGAAGAATATTAAAATAAATAACAATCACTTGGTAAAGTTTAACTGAGTAAGTTAAAGTTTAGCTAAATTGTTAAAGTTAAAGCTAAATTAGTTAAAGTTTCATAAAAATGTTCGTTATTTTTTTAATATTTTAAAATATTTCACCAAGTGATTTGCGAAGAAATAATATAACCGCGTCAGAGAGAAAAACTGAAATAAGACCTTCATTATCGATCGTTAAGTTGCAAAAAGTATTTTTGATCTTAATTAAAATTTCTGTGCGCTAGTCCGAATGGCACTTATTGTTAACCAGTTTTATGAAATACTTCCGCGCTAGAGAAATAATAACTGTGACGGATAATAGCCATACATCGCGTCAATAGACTTTTTATTACTGGTTGAGTTGAGCATGCCATATCGGGCCGAAGGCTTAGATTAAAGATATGATACAATAACAATGGCTTGTCTGTCAGTTCTGAATAGAAGTAAACTTGGTGTATCCGTCAGGATATCTCGAGGGGAAATTATTAACTGCACCGTCGTTATTAATTATTAAGATGCCGCCGATGCAAAAACTGCGACCGTTTACCAGAAACTGTGATGGTTGATAACAGAGTTATGCGTCTGGAAGGTTCAAAGTAGCGTATTTACCAAATGCGATGTCGATTCAGATAAAGAATTACGTTTGATGCAGAAGCGGCGCTTGAAAACTTAATATACTGGGGAAGACTGGGGAGAAGAATATTGTTCAGAAATAGTTGTGGACGTGGGATGTTGTAGTTTTGGGGAAATGTGAAGATTAACTCAAGATGGGAAGGAATGGAGGTGCGTTTGCACTCAGATCAAACTGTATGGGCAGGTGTTCAGTTAATGTGCTGAGATATAATGGGAAAGGTTTTTCCAGAGTTTTACAACAATGGTAGGGTTTCTGACCATAGTGGTACACTTCCGCGCGAATGGAGCCGCTCGCAAAAGCTTCTTATTTTTAAATTGAGTGTAATTTCACTCCTTATTATTTTTCCTATCACGATCAAACAATTTTTGTGTTAAATGGTTTGAGCAAGCAACCTTTTTCAAAAATATACTAGTAAAAGACCAGACCCTAGTTTTGTGGTTTCGTAAATTGTTAAAACGGTTGCGTGCCTTTAAGCATCCTTTTGAGTGGTGGCGATAAATAATTTCCGAATTAAACGAAGACCACTTATTGTAGGAGCTATATTATTTCATTAATTTGGCCGTTTGAAATAATGGGGACGTTATGTGTGCGCATAGAGACGGCGGATTGGCGGCGTCGAATACATTTCGTGACCTGTCAGGTTTAAAGTTTAATTCGCCCTTTTAAATTCCACGTCACGTATTCTTATGCTAATGGCACATTAACAACACTAGTGGCTCTTTTAAAATGAGCCCATCCATTATTTTTTAAAGTACAGGTCGGAAGACTGGGCGATTAGGTGGTGATGCTTTGGTCCTCTTAATGGCAACGGTAATACTTCTGTCATTCCTGTTTTCAGTATTACTACTAGACGCCGAGAAAATCGTCTCATATTTTCTGAAATCAAAATCTATGCGAAAATCCGAATTACTGAAGCCTCTTTAAAATGCAGAATAAGTTTATGATTAGATGATTTGATTGATGTCATAATTTTATTCATAACCGATTTAAACAAATAAAGATGGCGTGGATACAAAAATCTTCTGTAGGTCTACCTAATATATATCGTACTCATTTTGAAGACGCAAGTCTTTTGTGGTATTCCAAAAATTTTTACGTTGACCAGTGGAATTATTAATACGATTCCAGGCGAATATATAACTCGTTATGCGACCATTGTGAAATTCCGTCGAACCCGATAAAGAAGTCGGGCAAAAACGGCATCAGGCCTGAACCCGATCTTTTGGAATCAATAAACTATTTCAAACTTTACATAGCAGAATGAGCAAAGAAAAGACGAACCGGGGAACAATGCCGAGTGACGTCAGAAGCGGAGAGAGCTGCATTGTTAGGTCATCAGGAAACCATTCATATCACTTGATGGTACAATGCATCTCAATCTCAGTGCCAAACTCCTTCTCTTTCCTCGGAGTCGTCTTGGGTCTCTGCTCGGAGCAGATAGCAAGAAAATATCTGTGCATGTATCTCCTCTCCTTGTATACATACATTCATATACACAAACAGATATAGAGGTATTTATATTTCTGGGGACTACAATCGAGCTATCCACGCTATATCTTCCGCTTCTATTGTTTTTCTAGCCACATAAATTCATATGTTGGTAACACACGATTTGATAATCAAGAAACTTTGATTAAAACAGGTCGTGATTATCTCATAATCTCACGACACGAATTTTATAATGTGTAATTGTTGCGAGTTTCTTAGAAATTAAATTCTGAAAAGTTGAAGGACACAGATACCAAAACACCAAACTTTTTATTTTTACCAGGTATATCAAATTCATATTTAGACAATCTTTTATCTGAAATCTGGTTGTTTCTAGAGAAAACTTGATTACATTTTGATAATAATTATTTTATGTGTTAGATAATAAATAAATAGTCGACATGTAGTAGCGTTCATCATCAAATAATTTGCTAATTTGCTAAACTGTTTCAGTTTTATGTCAGCAATAATGATCTGAAATAAAATTATTTCTTATCTTTTTTTTTTTGCAATTTTCAGCTATGAACAGTAAATAATGAAAAGCAAAATAAAATTATTATATCAACAAATTAATGGCTGTCATTGGTATTTTTTACTGGCAATAAAATCTGAAATTTAAATTTAATTTTATCGCTGAAATGTGTTTTAATGCTAAATGTATCTATATGTATTCAATATTTTGTTTTTTATTTGTTATAATATTTATCTTTAATTTAATGAACGTAAGAATTAATACTAATTTGTCAAGAATATCATGATTACTCCCTGTACAACAAGGTTTCTAATACGCATGCTTGCGAATCTTGACGTAATTCCGCTTTTACGTAATACGACTTCCTTCGTCTTCGGTTGAACCTGTACAGCCACAGACGACCACAACGTTAATTTACTGTGTGTATCGCCATTTTGATGAAATTCAGAAGCTAATGCTTTTAACAATTTCACATAATTTAAGTGTTTCAATAAAGATATTACAACACGTAATCAACTATTATGTATTGTTTGTTGCGTTAGGTATGTAATTAACCTTCTCCTTTATTTCATTTTTCTGTATTCTAACCTGCACCGTTATTTTATTTTTCAGGTTTTACAATAACGCTACAATCTTCGATGTGCAGATCAGATGCAAAGAGGCTTTGTTAAAAGTATAATTACAGAATTATGTTTATTAGAAATACATAAATAGGGGTATTACAATATTACCATTACTTTTGAATACTCTTACACACATACATAATATACACAACTATGAAGCTTGAAAGTCTCTGAATTTGTACCTACTCGATTGACTGCAAAATTTTAAGGTATGAGGTTTAATTTTTATACAATTTATTACAAAAAAACGTGTATTTGATTTTTTTGCTCTGAATGATAGGTATTTACAGCCCTTTTTATTATAATGTAAGGTAATTAATAATTGTGTGCAATATAAATGACTATTGCATTATTATCTTTGTACACCTTTCTTAATTACTTAGTTCCTCCTTTTTTGGGGTTCCTTACTTCTAAACTGAAGGAAAACGGGACACTTGTAGGATTACACACGTATCTGTTTGTCACAGCCATTTCTTTAGAAAATATTAAATGTAGATTGAAGAATATTAAAATAAATAACAATCACTTGGTAAAGTTTAACTGAGTAAGTTAAAGTTTAGCTAAATTGTTAAAGTTAAAGCTAAATTAGTTAAAGTTTCATAAAAATGTTCGTTATTTTTTTAATATTTTAAAATATTTCACCAAGTGATTTGCGAAAAATTCATCTCCTATAATACACTGAAAAATCTTGAAAATTAACGTTGGCATTTCGAAAATACTTTTCAAAAAATTAAGGGTAAATTAAGTGACTAACAACACTCCCCCTTTATAACACTTTCATTTATAACCAGAGGTGTAAACTAATCTATGCAGATAGAGAACTAAGAAGAAATTAATGATGTTTCTAACATTTATATTTCGAAGAAAAAATCACAAATTGTGGGTAAAATTGTGTACCCAAATGTAGGTCTTGTATATTTTAATGTATCTAAGCAGTTGTGAGGTTGTCCATAAATTACATAGTAGTAATTGGGGGAGGAGGAATCCAACCGGGTGTGTTGGTCCTGTTGCACAAGGGGTGATGCTTGGTCAATGTTTTTAATTAAAGCATATAGCATCAAAACAGTTTGAAAACAAATAGAAAGTATTATAACTGCGTACATTATACAACAAACATTTAGCGTCCTAGACAATTTCGACACAGGATAAAGATCTGTACAGTAGGTTTACTTCCCAGTCACGCCAATACACCCCTCCTGCTGACGCTTCATCTCCTCACCTATTACGAATTCTCCGCTAAGCAGGGGCTTGATTTAACAGAGTGTTATCGTGAAGCTACAGTGCAAATACATTTCGTATCTGAACACTTCGGTAAAACTATTAAATCGTCTTCGTACATAAAATTAATTTATGATGGCCCGCAAAAAATGTCGGTATTATAGGCAGATCAAAGCAGTGAACCTACTGTATAGAATATTTATTTATACTGTGGTTTCGAGAGAATGCAGACCCACAGTAGCTGCTGCCTTAAGACAATGTTTTTATGAATTACTACAAACCTCGTGGTAAACATCTTCTATAGTATATTTTACCATTAGTTTAGCAAGATCCTTAGCGATATCGACTTGAAATGATTCCACAGCATAGTTAACCTTAGCAAAGTAGAGCAAAGAGCTCATGGCGGTTAGTATTCTGTCGAAACGTCTACCAAGTGCTAATGAGATCCAATGATATTTCGACAGAATAGTGACCACTATGAACTTCTTTTTCTGTTTGCTTCGAGAAGTTGAAATCCTTATGGACCTTGTTGATCATTTCTGTATTTTACAGGTAGTAATATACTACCAGATAACATTGACGTTATAATTACATTATGTTCAACAAATTTTTAAATATCTAAGAATAAATGATAAAATATTCTTGTCTGTGCTTATCCCTCTCGCTGTTCTTTTGTCATTTTACGGATTGTCTACCTACAAATAGCGAAGATGAAAAGATAACTTCTATAATAAAAATGTCCCGAAATAACATTTTTATTAAGTTGACATCGCTGTTGATATTTGAAACGTTAGTTCGGTTTTTTTGATTGGTTTTATTCGTTCCATGACTACAGAGCTTTCAAAGAATAACTTTAAGCGCTTTGGACGGCAACTGTCCAGCTGTTCATTGTACAAAGTTTGCTCGTATTTATTCTGTGCGCTTGTACTCAACCAACACTGACCACAAACCGCCTTTGCTTTAAAACAATATTGAGTATACAATTTGTCACAATTCTTTGATTTCTTACGAAAATTTTAAATAAAACAAAAAGCAACAATATTATCAGTATTATAAAAAAAGTTACGTTATTTGATTGTAACTATTATTAGCGGTTTTCCTATGAAATGCCATCGAACAACAATCGTTAATAATCGAATTTTTAATAAAGGAATATTTGTTATGATGAATAAAAAAAGGATGATCAAAATCAAGAACTAATCTTATTTAGCATAGTATTTTCTAAGTGTCTCTGTAGGCCATAATCAAATAAACTGGAGATATGGAGTACTCGGCACGTTCATTTTAACATTAGTCATGCACGTCTTACAACGGATACTGATTTGTTTCATCTTTACTGAATATTTTGCGGTTTCATGAGCATTATCATTCTTATAACTTCCCATCAGTAGGTAATAATAATTAATTTTAGTTTTGAGGGATGAGCAAGAGAATTAATTATGAACTGTGTGAAGTAGACCAAAACAAATTTAGAGAACATACGTTACGGTTAATATGCTTACTTAGCCAATTTGTAAACTAGTTTGAAATTGTTCAAATGTCTGATTTGGTGGATATGAAATATAAGGTTACGGTAGGAGTTGATACTTATCGTTGCTATGTATTTCCTTTTAAGGAAAAAATGATAATGGCATTACTCACTTCGTGAGTGTTGCCTTGTTCTACCGTAGGCTAAATATACCCGTCAAACCAGACATTTGCGGAAGCTTGTGTAAGTACTATCTTACTCCAGGAGTTTCAAAAATTACTGTGTAAAAAAATGAAAATATTACTATAATTCTACGAGACACATCTGCAAAATCTAATAGGGTGAAGCAATTACCTATGTGATACAATTTATATTTTGCCACTTAGCTCCTTAAATTGTATTATTATAGATTTTCAAACGCTTCAATTATGAGCAGTGATAAATAATAGACGAAAGGAAACTATTACAAAAAGAGTTACTAACTGCAGAAAAAAGGAAATAAAAAAAAAGAAATGACATGATAAGAAGTATTTAGTCAACCAAATAGTTAAGTATGTAACCGAAACATAATCATTTTCAAATTTATGGTAATTGGTGAGTGGCTTATAATAATTCTTTTATAATATNTTTTGTGTTCTTAAGTTAATAATTTACATATTCACGTATTTTATTAAATAATGTGTTTTGTCTTGTAATAAAAGTGTAAAAAATAATATCTTTTTTATAGAGAAGGTTTGTTTAAATTATGACAGATACATACATAGGTATGCTCTATTAAAAGGCCCATAAAAATTATTATTTGATATAAATCATTATTTTGTGGTAAAATAAAACTGTGGGCATTTGGCCATTCACGACAAGTATTTAAAGGAATTCTTCATTTATTTTGAAACACAAAATTGTTTCTGAGAGAAATTCTTCAATATTATACAATCATTAATGTGTGGAAGGTACACATTTACTCTATTTAATTGTTAACTGTCGATTAATCAAATTATGGCGTCTCTTAATCTTGAATTTTATTGGAGGAAATGTCTAAAGAATACCTAAAGGCCTAGAGGAAAAATAAAATCAAAATTCAAGATCACTGGAAGAAAAATTAAAGGAAAATTCGAAAGGTTTGGAAGAAAACTTAAACCAAAATACGAAAACGTTAGAAAAACTGGAAGAAAAAATGAAGGGAGAATTAAATGAACATTCTAGAATATTAAAAGAAAATTTTGAAGAAATGTTAATGAGAATTCTAAAGCATTAAAAGAAGAACCACTGGGAAAAGTGGGGACATTCGACAAAAATTTGTCAGAAACAGAAAATAAACTTGAATGTCAAATTGAAGAGGTGGAAGTACGGATGAAGAACTTTCAGAAAAGTTCTTGAAGACAATTATACCGGAAAAGATCCATAATCAGTTGCAACGATATTATTATTGAAGGAGTCTCGTTCCATCGAAAGTACCCACGAAGCCAGTTCAATTTAAGACATCATGGACTATTTTATTTATACAATTCGAGGCAGCCGCAGGGATTGCAATTATAAGAAAAGTCTTGACATTGAACGAGGAAACGTTCAAACTCCATGCGCAAAACACTTCTGTTCCACAAGTTAAAAGGTTGAACACGTAACAGGAATATCCAACGAGTCCTAGAAGCTTTCTTACGAATGTTCGAGAAAACCAGCAAAATGAGCAAACTAACTGAGTAACAACAACTAACGGAATTACTCGAAATAGCAAATTATGTTCGAATTAAAAAATGACAAGAAGAAGAACGTCGCTGTTTACATGATCAACACGGACGAAGCGCAACCTATCTGTCAGAGACCGAGGAGACTACCATCGGCCAAGAGGAAAAGGCCGAGAACAACCGACTAGCCCTTGGACGTCGCCGGTAGTTTTGGTTAAGAAAAAGGATGAATCAACACATTTTGACAAAGAAAGATAGCTAGACTTCAAAAGTGGTTACTAGCAAGTGGATTTGGATCCTGAAGCCAAAGAGAAAACGGTCGGTCTGGCAAAAGGTGATTGCTAAATCTACTGAAGTGAAATCGTTATGGGCCCATTGGAATTATTTTGTTGAAGATGATGACCTCCTGAAGCGGATGGTAGAAAGTCAGGATAGTACTGAAAACAGACATCAACTGATTACATCGCGAAGTTTGGCGTGAGATGACCTGTCAGTGTTTTCCTCGAAAGGACATTCTGGAGTTACTGGGTCAACTGCAAGAAGGACATTGAAGACTGGTATAAGAAATGTACGACTTGTGCAGCTAGTAAGAGACCTCAAAAGCGACAGCCTGTTCGTATGCACCAGTATATTATCGGTAGCCCGTTTGAGAAAATTACCATAGATATCACAGGATTGCTTCCGGAAACCGATGATGGAAATAAGTACACAGTAGTGGCAATGGATTCCTTCATGAAATGGGTGAAAGCGTACGTCTTTTCCAGTCAGACATCCACCGCTTCAAGGAAGAACTCGTCATATACTTAATCAGCCGATTCGGTGCATCGATAGAACTTCATTCTGAAACTTCGAATCCGCCGTATTATAGGACATTTGTAAGATACCAGGAATTCCCAAAACCCGAATTACACCTCTGCGTCGTCAATCAGACTGAATAGTAGAGTGAACATTAACAAGTACTTGTCTAAGATGGTCTCCAAACATCAGAGAGACTGAAGTGCCACTGTTTATTATGGTATATCGATCGTCGATCCATGAAACAACTTGGCAGACACCGGCAAAAGTACTGGTTATTGCGACTTACCATACGACTTAAAGTTTGACGATAAACCTGGCAAGAATGTTGCCGAAAAAGACTACGTCAATGAGCTACAAAAGCGACTTGACGACATCCACGAAGAAGTTACTTCCTGCATGCAAATATAAAGTGATTGTATTAAGGATAATGTAAGGGTGTATCCCACGAAGGAGACTTGGTATGGCTATACAATCAACGGCACTAGGGAGAAGAAGTAGTTTAAGTATAGAGAAGTAGTTTAAGTATCTATAGTTAGTGTTATTGTCTAAATAATAAACTGCAAAAATATCCGTTAAATAAAAATAATACTTAAAAATTCGTTACACTATTCTAAAATATTTTGTGTTCTTAAGTTAATAATTTACATATTCACGTATTTTATTAAATAATGTGTTTTGTCTTGTAATAAAAGTGTAAAAAATAATATCTTTTTTATAGAGAAGGTTTGTTTAAATTATGACAGATACATACATAGGTATGCTCTATTAAAAGGCCCATAAAAATTATTATTTGATATAAATCATTATTTTGTGGTAAAATAAAACTGTGGGCATTTGGCCATTCACGACAAGTATTTAAAGGAATTCTTCATTTATTTTGAAACACAAAATTGTTTCTGAGAGAAATTCTTCAATATTATACAATCATTAATGTGTGGAAGGTACACATTTACTCTATTTAATTGTTAACTGTCGATTAATCAAATTATGGCGTCTCTTAATCTTGAATTTTATTGGAGGAAGTGTCTAAAGAATACCTAAAAACCTAAAGTAGTTTTATGGAACGTGACCAGATTTACGATTCTTATAAAATTCGAAAATTTTCAAAAAATATGTTCTTTTTCCGTTTTAATTTTTGATAAACACAACAGAAAATATATTAAGATTTAGAAAAAGTAAAGTATACCTAGCAAATGTAGTTTTTAACTTTTCTCGTAAATTTGTCAGCTACAACTATAATCTAAAGTAATTTTTTCAAATTAAGTTAATATGTTTCTGTAAGATTCAACTTATATGGAAGTTCCTGTAAAAATATCAAAGATCAAAGTTTTTTAATAAGTGTTCTCAAATGTACTTTTAAAGAAGGAGGTTATCCTGCAATGTTTCTTTCTTAATTACCACGATACATATTAATTTAGAAGTTTATTCACTATTTTCAAGTTAGCATGTAATAAATAAGACAGCTAGCGTACCAACATTGTTTATTACATGTACTTGTATTGTTCATTTGTTTTCTCGTCGCGAACGGTAACTGTTTACGGCCGGTATAAACAGTCGGGGTCGGTTTCCGGGGTAAGTGTCGAGTTTTCAATTTTGTTTTTTTTTTTTTTCGTTGACGAAAATACGGCGAACCGATAGACTTTTCTTCGGCCGGTTCTCGCGGTAAATGTCGCGTAATTATTGAATCTTTTTTTTTTTTTCAAAAATGTTCAGTACGTCACACAGACTTTGGACTTATCTCGCGAATGTATCGTAGTGCGCGTTCGGGAGTTCGAAAATATCTAAAACCGGGAGTGCTCGGAATTAAGTAGTGTCGCGTGTTATCGAAACGTAATAGTGATTTGGATTTGGACATTTTGAACTTTGGAGCTGTTTAGCTATGGGAGCGACGAGACTAAGGTAGGAGATTTTTTTAATTCATCAGAAATTGGATTATTATTATTATGCTTTTTGCACAATGGTTTACCTAATACAACAGGTAGTTTGTATTAAGGAACCTAAAACGGTTTTAAGAGCACCTTGGATTAAATAGTCGTAGGTGTAGTTTCCTAATAAGGACTGAGGATGTTGCGGATGTAAGATTTTCCAAATTCGTGAATGCGGATGTTCGGTTTTTTTTAATTTCAAATTTAAATTGATTTGTAAAATTTAAAAAAAAAAATGATATTTGATAATTATACGACCAAAATGGGTCTTGGTATATTAAAAAAGTATATTAAAAAAATATCTATAAAAGAAAACAAAAAATACTTACTTAAACGATGTGAAAGAGAGTTAAATTTCACCATTATCGCGTAATTTTAATTTTACATGTTTTAAAGTGATATCATATGCATGTCTAAAAACTACCGAAAGTATCTGGCATACCAATTCTATTTGTACAATAATTTTATTTTAAATTTATATAAAAACAGTGTAAGCGATAATGGTGAAATTTTACTTTGTTCACACCCTTTACATTTGGTAAGCCAATTTTTTTCTTTTAAATTAACAAATTTGCTATCGAATACAGTACAATTATTTAAAATTCGCGATGATGGTAAAACATTTTTTCTTTTTTATTATAAATAATTTTTTTTTTAAAATACTTTCGGCTAAGTAAATCAACGCGTACCAAGACCATTTTGTTCGTATTATTGTAAATTATCAATTTTTCTAAAAATTTTACAATTCCGCGATGACGGTACTTTCAATGTCACCGGCTCTTAGCCTATAAGTCTGCGCTATCCTTTCTAGCAGAATATATGTACCTAATGAGTTTTCATACGAAAAGCAGTATATTTTGTATGAGTACTAAAACGTTTTTATGACACGGGTAATTTAAGAGTAGGTAATGTTTTTGTTATTGTTTTTAATTTATGTCCTGTTATTATTGTATGCTCATAGAGCTTCTTTAATGATTAATCGTAATGAACGAGTTACGATCGCACTGAGCGTGGTGTTTTAGTGCGACAGAAATCTTTCCTTTAAATGTCTCCGGGAAATCCGCATGTTTACGTTGCTTTATGACCTTCTTTAAGTTGTGTTATAAAAGTTCTCCTAGAGAGCAGCAATTTTACGAGAAATATTCGATATTATACGACTGGTTGTTAAGGCGGATTTTTTCAGAGATAATGCGAACAGCGAGAGTTTGAATTTGCAGTAAAAATTGTAATAAAACTTTCTACGTGACGGTATTATTAAAAATGTAATACTTTTTTGTATCTTCTACTTTAAGAATCTCAACTTTACTGAAGGGCATGACGTATATTATCAGGGTAATTCAAAGATAGACTGGCTGACTCATAGCTTAATCCCTTAGATCAAGAGACTTGAAATTTTGCGTTTTTTAAACAAAAGGCGAACACTAGGAAATTATTTGTAAAATTTAATCCCTATAGAGAAGGTTAGAAATGAAGAGGTATAAAAATAGGCGAGATAGGTTGGTAGGACACCTTCTCAGGCATGAAGGTCTAGTCAGAGACATTAGAGGCAGAAACGGAAGTTAGGAGGAGTAGAAGTAGACCTAGATTAGATTAGTGTTCGCAAATAGTTAAGGGTATGGGTTGTTCTAGTTTTAGAAAAATGCGAAAATTAGCTCAGGATAGGAAAAAGTGGGAGTACGTGTCGAACCAGTCTTAGGACTTACGATGATATACTAAATTAAAAGCTCCGATCAGGGGCTAGTCCAAACCGCTAAATCAGGAAACTTGAAACTTTGTACAAAAGTTCCGTATATTGTTATATATATCTACTACATCACCATAGGTCATCATTTAAGTCCATTTCGAACCTTTGCCCAGCTAATTAATCCGAGTTTTTCTTATGATTAGAAAACAATAGCCAATAGAAATCGATTGTATCAATTTTATTTAGATGTTTAATTACTATTCTATTTTCTGTTTATTTACAATTAGAGTCCGAACTAATATTTAATTATTGAATTTGTTACTCAAGCGATTTCAGAAACATAAAATGTAATTAAAAGTTTATTTAGAAATTTAATTGATATGAAAAAGCAATTATTATTGTAAAACTGCTCATGACAGATTTAATATTCAGCTTACCAAATGGTAAATGAACATTATTTTATCGCATTATTTGAGCTATTTTTAAAATAATAAAACGTTGAGTTTAATAATAATTCAAATTAAATTACATTGTAACAATAGCAAATAAACGTGTAGATACGTACATATTCTACCGTTTAAAACACTCAATTAAACACAATATGCATATTATTATTCGGTGGAAACGGAGTTAGATTGAAAAGTAATATTTTCTCTTTATATGCACGGAACATATTTATCCGGTTTGAAAAGTATTAGTTGTCTAATTAATTTGCAAACAGGGCAATAATAATGTTTATGGCATAGGAGCATAATATACTTTATTTGCCTTATAAAACAATTAACTGTTGTTGATGGAAAATATGTACAAAATATTTCCAAATCTATCACATTTGTAAAATTTGAAACCTCTTTTCTATAGGAGCCTAAAAACTCAATAATATAATGTATTAAGTTGTTAAATTTTCGAATTTAATAGTTGGAATACACTAAAATTAAAAAAAAAAAAAACAAATTAATTAACAATACCTTGAGCGTTTGTTTAGGAAAACTGACTTTCTTTACTTATTAGCATTACTACAAGTCACGCACCTGTTTCCGCGAGGATTGATTTCTAAAATAGTATCTAATGCATATCTGTATGCGTATATCTATAATTTGTTTCTATGTTTGTGATCTCGTGAATATCTGCATTACATAACCGTGTCCATTACATGCAACGGATATTTTCCGGTGAATGGAACTGAAACTCCCTTTTCACAAGGGAATATGACCGGGTAATGTTATTTTGTTAAATTCAATCGCAAGTTGCTTTACATTCCTATGTATAGGTACCGGTGTTTATATCCGGCATTAGCGACAGTTCAATTGCATAATGTAAATGCAAATTCATATTAATTCCTATATAATCACGTTTAATATTTAGATGTAATTTAAGGTGCAAGAAATGATAGTTTAATTTACTAACGGTAAATTGTTAATTAAAATGTCAGTTTCTGATAATATGTATGAAAAACTTCACTTGATTGTGCTGATACGCAAAGTAATACGCTACTAATTGTGAAAAGAGGGAGGTATAAATTATTCTTACTTGCATGTGTGTTTTTATAATCTCAATTCAGTATAGGTACGGTACAAAACTATAATTAAACTCATTTCATCATGGATGATTTGTTTATTGTTTCATGTGTAAACGAATATCTCTTTATTTAGTAGGTACTTTGGGTTTAAAATTTAACCATAATTTTGTATATCCACTTTATCTAGATTTTCCGAGAAATTTAATTTTTTTGGTTTTTTATTATAATCCTTGATGTTTATTTTTCTTAACTTATCGCACATTTTCATTTTCGTTTTCAACAAAAAGATTATTCGCGAAAATTTCTTCTTGATTTCTAATTTCTTTTCTTTGAATTTCTTATTTATCTCATCCATGCACGTTTTAGTTATTTTCTGAAGAATACTTAGTAGTTAATGTCTTTTCTTGAATTCTTGAGAATATGACATCAATATTACCGAAATGATAATCTGCTTTTCCTTTATCTTCTTATTGACGTTCATTCACTAATCATACACATTTGGCTATTATTCTATTGTAGTTTTATAAAGCGTCCTATAATGAGGAAGTCGCTTCAAAAGTGATTAATTAGTGAACTATCATTTGGACTGCAACCATAATAAGGTTGAATATATTGTTTGTCGTAGTTTCGGTTTTCTTCTGAAAATCGAAGAGCTTTTTAAGTCGTTGCAGCTGTTCAGACCGCTTCAATCTAAAATTTGTATTCCTGTTTAGATATATACGAAAAATTTCATTTTACCTAGGACGGCAACGCGTAATGGGATTTTAAGAGGGCAATCAAACATACATGCGCAAGACCAAAAT
Organism: Agrilus planipennis; assembly: GCF_000699045.2. Taxonomy (NCBI): domain Eukaryota; kingdom Metazoa; phylum Arthropoda; class Insecta; order Coleoptera; family Buprestidae; genus Agrilus; species Agrilus planipennis. The sequence continues at coordinate 155,603 of NW_020439389.1, read as the reverse complement.
AAGTTAATTGTCACTTCCTTTTAAAGGAACAAACGGACAGGGCGCTTGTAGATACGCACTTCGAACCAAATTTTAAAATTTCCAATTTAAATTACATGGCATATTAAGTTCTTGGTGGGCAATTTATCGAATCTGCCATGCGTGGATCGTGAATACGAATGTGTTAGTTCTCATCAGCACATCATACGGAAGACCATGATAAACGTTTTAAGAAGTATTATTAGCAGGAAATATCGCTAGATGGCTACATACTACATATATGAATATCATTTTAACGTTTTTGTGTAACTGATGACGTTTAATATATAAGCTTAAGTGCTATAATAACGATTATGGTACTTAGATGTATATATTTCATGGCATCTACCATATTTCCATTAGGTACAAGAAACATCTTTTTTGTGACAATCTGTACAACGATATAGTTAATGTGTGTGTATTTATCCACGTTGTTATTAGGGTGCATCTTACGATTTCCAGAGGTATGAAATGACGCGGAAGGTGCTACGTTAGTGGTAGCAACTTTCTGTCGTGGAACAAGGAAACGGTCGACACTTTTGCTTTATATGCACGATAAAAATAACACGACCTATTCGTTCTTCCTCTAATAAAGCACCTTCACGTTACATTGTCGGCATCTTTGAACTTTACACCCCTCATCCGGCTTCCCTGTCGAAATTGCATTCTACGTAATACTTGACAACAAATGGAACACAGCCTGTAGACCAAAAGTCCTCGCAGGGCTCTTTGAAATATACATGTTTTCCTATTAAATTTAAAATCAATATCATATCGTGATTAGGTCCTTTTTTGAATACAATTTGTTTTTTTTTTTTTGGAACGCGGGTAGGCGAATATATTATGTTTTATCCAAGAAACACGTAATACATAAAATGAGTAACATTGGCAGATATCTAATTACATTATTTTAGTTTCATTTTTATATTAGTTTCTAGATATAATTTTAGGGTAACTAGTAGGGAAATCAGAATGTTCTTCAAGTGCGACTTGTGCACTCGGAAAAAAACTTATCGGGTATTCTTTCACCATCGTACAGAGTCTAAAGCTAGAGTATCCTTCCGCATGGAGATAAAATAGCATGCGGTAAGTCGAAGCCGGTTGTTTCTTTTCTCTCTTATTACTCTTCATCGCTATCTCCGATACTCCAAGCGTCACATCGCTTTCATCTTTTTAGACGTAGCGTTTCTGTATGAATAAGATGAAATCAGAGATTCAAGAAGATAGGATTTTAAGGCGACTCCCGCGCGCTCTCGTTCACTCTGTAACTTAATACATATATTGTTGAGGTTCCCGGGGAATCAATAGTAGGTACGTGTTTCTTTGCTGAGGCTACTTGAAAAGTTCTTACTTGCATTCCATCCCACCAGTTCTGCCCTTTTAGCCTTTGTGGCGTCCCTGACAAATTTTTTGATAGCGCCCCTTGCAAAACTACAATTTTCGAGGATTAAAATAGCTGTGCTCGATGATACACAGCACTTACGTTGAAATTCTGACGACTTTTCATTATTTCTATAATCTATGTTTTAAACGTCCAACATTAAGAAAGTACAGGTCAGACGAAGCAAGCTGGTGAACGATCGCGCAGGTACTTGCCCATTTATGACCTATTTGGGTAAGTCACTTGGAACCGATACACAAATAAGCTTTCAGTAGGCGTAAATTGTAGTATTAATACAGATAGGACAGTAGCGTACTAGAAAATAATGTAAANTCCGCACTTAACTACCCGTGGTTCGTCAGAAACACCCAAATTCTGATTGAAACCGGTTTGCCTCCTCTCCCCGAGGCTGCAATCACATTCGCGGCAAATCTCCGGGCCTCAGTGTCACCCCACCATCTCGGCACAACTCCAACGCACCGAAACCCAACGACCGTTTCCGAAGGCCCTGTCACCTTCTACAATGAGCCGCCCTCTTCCGCTCAAATCTATCTCCTAGTTTCGCTTTTTAGCGCGAGTGTCCACCCATCACCTCAAAGGTGGACCACCTACTTCCGTTTCCACCCCAATACTCCCGTCCACCAACACTCTTAGCCGATTTCCCATCTCAACCCTATCCCTAATCCCCAACTTTCCACTTTTCTCCCGGGGATGAACAATCCACAGGGTTTACCTCCCCGCTCGAGGAGGGGTTTTAGTCGGTAAAAATCCGACACTACCTCCCTTCAGGGGGTGTCTTTCGAAGATTTCCCCTCCTCGAGCATAATCTAAACAAAAAAAAAACCTACTTATTGACCAGTGTTCAGTAACCAGTAACCAGTCTACCTCTTGATAATTCGTAAGTGTTTTATATTGTTATTATTTGTTGTTGTTCTTATGTTGTTTTTGAGTGTTGTTCAGTCTTATTAAACTTTTGTATATATTCTTCATTTGTGTTGTGTTTTGTTTTGTGTTACGTTCCTTTTGGTACAAAAATTATTAGTGCTTTTATTAAAGGCGCTAAAATGTCATTAGAATGTACCAATATTAACATCGAAACCAGCCGATTTCTTTGCAATTGTTTGCTAAAGATTTTTATTAGCAGAAGCATGGCGCTTACCACCTTCCTCCTAAAGCCAGCACTGCAACCTACTAAGAAGCTAGCCAGTTATTCGCCACTCTTTTGCAACATCTAAGGTTTCTTCTTGTTTTCATTCCTTGAAAGGTAACGACCGCATAGTAGAAAAGCCAAGCATCAGGAGCACTGGAGGACGAATAGCCCCGTAATGCTCGAAACCGTTTTGACTGAACAGTTGGCCCCCTCGCCCCTTCTTCACTCCCGACCAAAACCCATTTATCTTGGCTTTATCCGACCGGCCAAGCGTGCATACATACGTACACCATACCTCTCTTTATACGTGATATATTATCATAGATACGTGTTTCTGTAGGGCTTGTGCCACGCCGATGCCGCATCGATAAACACAATACATTGCAAAATACGTAGCGGGTTCGATAGGTATAGGTTTGAATTTCTTATTTATCTCATCCATGCACGTTTTAGTTATTTTCTGAAGAATACTTAGTAGTTAATGTCTTTTCTTGAATTCTTGAGAATATGTAATTTATGTCCTGTTATTATTGTATGCTCATAGAGCTTCTTTAATGATTAATCGTAATGAACGAGTTACGATCGTACTAAGCGTGGTGTTTTAGTGCGACAGAAATCTTTCCTTTAAATGTCTCCGGGAAATCCGCATGTTTACGTTGCTTTATGACCAGAATGTTGCCGAAAAAGACTACGTCAATGAGCTACAAAAGCGACTTGACGACATCCACGAAGAAGTTACTTCCTGCATGCAAATATAAAGTGATNCTTGTGCCACGCCGATGCCGCATCGATAAACACAATACATTGCAAAATACGTAGCGGGTTCGATAGGTATAGGTATAGTATAATCATAATTTACTTTTTACAGTCTTAAACAAGCCACTTATTGCGCCCCTTTTATTTTAGGATGGAATTGTGGAAGTAGAATTAAGAATAAGCGTTTTTAAAAGGTTAACAAAAAGTAAATGGCAGAACATACGTAAAAAATTGTTTCTGAAAAGCACCATACAATAATATTGTCGTTACGTATGTTTTGAAAGTCATGTCGAGCAAGTGTTATGGATGATATTCCTTTCTTTGAACACTATTGCAATGCTTTTTCCAACAGATCTTGGGAAAAATCGGAAGTTTCTTCTCTTATCGTCTTTTTCACGTGTTTGTAGATCTAAGCAGCTGTTAGGTAGTGATAAAAGTCGCAGGGGCTTATATCAAGAAAGCCTGACGAGACGCCAATTCAATATCACCTCGATATCTGATACGTCAGAAACAATGAAATGATTCGTCCCCTAGCTGCGGATATGTATAAATGTACAAGTTTTGACTTTTTGTGGAACAATAGCTGAAGAATGCGTTAAGTAAGGAAATTACGGCTAAACTATTAGCTTAAGAAAGACAAAAAAAATTGAAGCCTATTATGTAGACACATTTTACTTTTATCGTATGTTAGGTATTGCGTAATTGTACGTTAATTAGTTTTTAGTAAACGTGGTTGGTTTCGTGTTTCATTATTACCTTTCTAAAACGAAATAGCAGTTCACTTTTAACCATCTCTTAAGGCGAAGCTAATATGAATGTTACATAAGAAAAACTACCTATACGAAAATTATGTTTTCTGCGTTAATTAAATAAGCTCTTAATTATTGTTTAGAAACAGGTCATAATAACCAATTTCAATTCAATACGAAATGCTTTTTAATATCTTTAATATCCTATGCTTCATTTCACATTGTTTCAAAGAAAACTTGTCACTCAGTTTCTTTGTTTCTTAATGTCAAATTGTATTTGTATTTTAAGCGGGTTTTGATATAACAAAAGTATTGCGTCCGTCACAAGATAGGCAATTTATGAAAACTCTTTAACGGGTTCGGTTTTTCAAAAAGCATAATCATTAAAGGAATCAAGGTGACACGTAAAAGATCTAAAGATTAAAATAAATCTCGTGCAATTGCGTTGAACCGTAGGCATTTTCCGTTTATTGCCGCTTTCAAGTTTACAACTTTCGGCTGTAATTAGGAACGAGAAAATGTTAAAAACTCCACTTTAACTGTTGTTTGTGTTTTCTTACCTAAACGGAAATCAAGAGCTCGGATGCAAAGTAAATCCGCTTCGTTGAGGGGAACGACGCGGAGAGAACGAGAGCGAAAGATTATCTCATAACTCGCATAGCTTTTAATTAAATTTCCCATCCATTCCGAGAACAGTCGTGAGCTCTTCTTTGGAGCTGCAAATTTACACCATCTGTTTTGTAAAATGTCAAGACGTCATCGTCAGCGTAGGTTTTTGCAACACAAGAAAAATAAGCACGGACTGAATGTAAACGTTCAGATTAGCCATTGTTAATATTATATTGATTGTGCTTATGTTTTTTTTATCCGGCTTCGATTGTTTTACTTTGCATTGTAAATTAACACGAAAACAACCGTCTATAATAGAAGATTATGTCGGTTTTTTTCACAGTTGAAATCAATTTTAAAATGTTCCGGAGATTCGACTAACGATCAGACTTTTTAACAATTTCATTATTGTCTTGCGATAGTTGAACTTTCATATCATAACCCAATCTAAGCCCCTAAAAAACTAAAACCTTTTGGATGTTTCATTCTCACCGGCTCTGGAATTATTGCTGCCCCGGTATTTGCCTAAGTGATCCAAGGAAACTTGGACCAGGGCAGACGGACACGGAATCGAAGCGGTATCGCCCTGAATACTGAGCAATAATCTAAACCTCATACCACTCAGTTTCTAAGCCCTTGAAACGTAGCAGTGGGTATAACGACAACTAAGAGACCACTGTATTTTCGTCATTATATCCGGAAGTCGTTACAGGCAAAAGTTTCCTTTAGGTTCAATACTAGGGATTTGTTACAAATGATTCATTAAAAACGTTCGCTACATCCGAATTCGGCGTTACATCCGAAGTCGCTATAGCTACATGAATTTTGTACTAAAGTATGCATTAAATTCAAGGGACTTATATTTAACGTCACTTTAACAGAATGGTCGCTATAACCAAATGAAATCCACTGTATGTCAATCAGAAAAGCCTCTCCCATCAGAAACTAACCTAGTCCACTGAACTCCTGTTATATAGAAATTCATACAAGCTATAACAACGGGATCCTCTCTCAGCAAGCTTACTTAAGCCCAAAGTGTGTAGTACTTGACACATGTGAATAAGGGTTTCTCCTTCCCGTAACCATTCTGTCGGCGAACGTTTCGCCACAGCCATTCCACATTCCAGCTGCCTTTCTTTTACATATGCCTTGAGAATGTCATCGTTTACTGTCTTAAATATTTTAAAATGGGCTGAAGGTGGATAATCAAATCACTGAGGGATGTAGATTTAGAAGTTTCGTATACTACTTATTTCTCTAATAAAACTTTTACTGATACTTAGAAACATGACTTTCAAGTCAGAAAGGGGCGTATCAACCATTTTTGTCAAAATGGAAATATTGGATATATATATTGCTTTTATTGATAAAAAATAACAGCAGCTTCTAATTAATTAAGATCAATATAACTTCTGCAGTAGTTCTCTCATAAATTTTCAGGAAAATCTTCAAAATAATGTAATTTTGAAACGTTTATTTAATTTCCTGTGAGCAAAATTGCCCTTTATTATTAAATCTCTTATCTTTACAGAAACTTTAAACAGAAATCCCATTTGCATTGAACAGTTATCAATAAGTATCAACTATCAACCTATGAACCAAAATACATATTTGTATAAGCAAACACCAAAAAGAGCCTTGTGCTTCAGGGTAAAGGGGGTAGTAAAAACACTTTTAGTAAAGCACATAACCATATTTTATAAAAGGAACGTACCAAAATAACACTACTATGAATTCAATTAATTATTAGGCCATAATGTTTGCGCGCACATGTATCTTCTTTTAATTTAGGATTCCTAAATGTTGTTTGTCTTATCGATTGTGAGAAGGTTGTTAATTTGAGTACCGGGCCTACCAGCGACTGTAAAGAATCATTATTACCTACAATAGGGGGTTAGTTTTGTTTGCTAACATCCAGAAGGCATGCATGCAAGAGGAAGCGGGTAGACCACCCAAGCTATGCCTTCACGGCATGGTAATAAGTGTTTCGGAATAAAAACGATTACGAAAAGGGTAAAGGCGAACTCCCAAGGCGTGCGCTCATCAGTAGTCTTGTTGTCGTCAAAATATTAAACAAAAAACACACAGGATAAACGTAGGATTACTTAGCTATTATTTTATCGGTAATTAACTATTTTTATTTTTAGTAGTTTATTCAAGTACGTACAAAACAACCGAGAACTACGTCTTCTTGGATAATACTTTAAAAAATATGGGCACAAAATTTTTTGCTTTAAAATTGTTTGCCCCATGCTGTGTCCTACTCTATCGCACGGTGTCGATTCTAGTCGCCCAAGCACACGGTGCAGTCTCCGTAAAAAGAACGAGAACGGCCTCTCTCTTATCTTTGCGGGAAATCTCTTAATGAACCTAGATGAACTCGACGACGTGACTGTCATTAATATCTGCTCATTTGAGAGTGTGCTCTCATTTAAAGTCGAGAGATCATCTCGAAAATTTGTGTTAAGCGAAAATTCGTGCGACTTTGCCGCTTTTAATTCTCATTAGAACGCCCGTGCATGAACCACAATAATAATATCAAACAGTATCTACTATTATACCTACCCACGCTGCACTATCTAACTATCGCATACATATAGAAATATATTTAGATGTTACGGTTAATATGCTCACTTGGCTAGTTTATCATCATCATAAGGTCATCAGTCTTAAGATTGGTTGGCCAAAAAAAAAACTTTTGGATGTTTCATTCCCACCAGCCAGTAATGCTGGTGGGCGGGCAGTCCCTCCGGACTACACCGGAAGGTAGGGCGGAAGGCCCTCTTCAGCCTGCTTTCAGGAATCGTGGAAATGGGTTGGTGGTGGTTCGGGTGAGAAAGATGAGACGGACGAAATGAAGACAGAAGAGAGTGAAAGATTATCTGTGGAATATTACTGCCTCAGCATTTGCCTAAGTGATCTAAGGAAACCACAGAAAAACTTGAACCAAGGCAGACGGACCCGGAATCGAACCAGCGTCCTTCCGAATGCTAAGGTAAACTAACGGTCTAGACTCCCGTTTCTGCCTCTAATACGTTTCTGACCAGACCTTCATGCCTTAGTAGGTGTCCTACTAACCTATCTCGCCTTTTTCTTATTGACTTCCATAGAGTCCTCTGTTCTCCTATTCCTTCTAATACCTCTTCATTTTTAACCCTCCCTATCATTCTCATAATTCGCCTGTAACACCACATTTCGAACGCATCTAACATTTTCTTTCCGCTTTTTTTTTACATTAGCTGAATACTGGAAAGTATAGCACACAAACTGTCCAAATATCTGGATTGATAGATATACCTACGCTCATAACGATAGGAAAAGACAACGTCAACTGTCAACATCAAATGAATATAAAATAATAAGCATAACTTTACCGCATATGCCTACATAAGTTTACACACACATTCCTTTGTGTGTTTTTTAAGAAACGATTTTATTTAAAATGCTCTACGTTGTTTAAAAAAGTTATATCAATTTGCCCGTATTGCTTTCATTTTTCCCTCGGCAAACTTAGAAACCGAGACGCGCTTTGCTATTACTGCAAGAAGATTAAGTTACGTAGAAGAGATGCGCTCGGATTAGATTGCGTTTGCATCTTATCAGGAACGACACCGTTTCCAGTCGTTCGAGAATCGCTCGTGCAATTACAACTTTCTTAATTAAAGACCCAAAGAGGTAGTAGGAACATATACGAGACTGTTCGATCGCACCGAACCGGGCACACCTGAACATACACCGTGAGCGTTACAGTAATTACCATTTACTTTACTTAGAATTCTCGTACAAAATGTAAGCCGTCCGCTTTAAGTTTGAACGTAGTTGTTCATTTTTTTTTTATTTAGATTATTCTCGAAGAGGGGAAATCTTCAAAATACACTTCCAGAAGGGAGGTAGTGTCGGACTCTTACCGACTAAAACCACTCCTCAAGTGAGGAGATCAACCTGAAGGTTGTACATCCGTGGGAAGGAAATAGAAAGGTTGAGTTGGGAAAAGGGCTGAGTGTGGGGAGAAGACCGGGAGTATTTGGGGGAGAAAACGTCAAAAATAGGTGGCCCACCTTTGATGTGAAGGGTGGACACTCACGCTAAAGAGTGAAGTAGTTGTTCAATGTCTGTTGTTTATTTGTTACTGTTGTTGTCGTTGCAGGACCTTGTTAAATGGAATTCTTGATCTAATAACCTTCGCCCTATGACTTTTTTCGAAATTCGTTTTCGTTTATAACTGATAATTAGAATAAATTATCATTCTATGTAATTTGCGTCACCTGATTCAGTCTCTATAGTTTTTTGAGATCAAGTTCTATAGATACGTTAACTACGTTTTCTAGTATTATTTTATTATTCCATAAAATTTTGAACTTATACTTGCCTAAATAGTTCTTCTAACTGTGAGAAAACTTCATTATTTTTTAACGAATCGTACGCAATTAAACAGAAGATTTAATTTTATTGTAAGGGCGGGAAGAGTTCGAGTGTAGTCGTTCCACGGGTAATGCGACAAAATTACTTCTTCCCCGTCTTCTTCGACGACGAAGATGTGACAAGTTTCAGTATATACGTAGTCTGTAGACAACAGTGTCTATTGTGATGATAATAACAGTAATTAGTTGAAATTTACGAACATATACGGCTAGTTATACTCTCGTATAATTTGTGCTTAAGGATCTCATAAAACGCACAAGTAACGATGTTCCACAGGGATTCGCCGCGGATCCATTGCTTTTTACGTCCGTTCAATTTATCGTTTAAGGCGCTTTACACCAAAGGTATTAAAATACTGTTTTAATTGTATATTGTTCGTGACAACCAGGACTAGTTTAACGAATAGTTAGGCATAACTTCCTAGAACATTTGAAATGAAGGCCACAGTTAAAAACACTAACAGTTTTGCTTATCTACACAAAGTAGTAGATATTAGGTTTTGTGTTTTATTGTATATCAATTAAGTAAAATTTTATGGTTTTTAAAGTGCCTGCAAGCAAATATTAACGTGGTTGTGAGTATTCTGGTTCAACCGTCAGACATAGATCATGATTTCGATCTCATTGGATCCCGGCGGCACGTCGCAGACAGACCAACTCTACCTGCTAGAGCTTTAGACAGCATTTTGTTTATTACTACAAACAGCATCGTGAATTGCTTCATTTCGTGGGATTCAAAAATGCTCGAAGAGATCCATAAAGATATGGACTTGCGTTATTAGCTACCCCTACACATGATAGAAACGCAATCAAACAGAACAATCACAAAATGTAGCATTGATGATAGATGGCGTTCAGTACGCTTTTTGTAGTAATTCATAAAACGCTATCGAAAGGCAGCAGGTAGAGTTGGTCTGTATTCTGTCGAAACTGTTTACAACGTATTGATAAATTTTTTGGTTACGTGTCTATCACGATACCTAAGTTTGAATCCCATAAAATAATTAGCAATAATTTACGGATGGCTTTCACTGCAGTTTTTGTAGTAATATTTAGATACAGTTCTCACCTTACTACATTTTCATTTTTATTGCGTTAGTTCATATTTGAAGAGGTCATAAAATGGGTAAATTATAATTAAATTCAGAAAAATTTGTTATTTTTGACTATTTAAATCAAATATGGACATGTACATTAACCGATTCACTTGAGGTTAGTCAGCAATAACAGTAAATTGCATTGCGCTGTTTGCTTGGCCGTATTTTTTTTTGACAATGTTACAGTTTTGAAACTGGCTGCGACATACCATACCTATATGCGATAGAAGGAATATTTTATTAATTCAATACTGCCAGTGCATGTAGGGCTTATGACGTTGGTTATTCCTTTGCATTGTATTTGCTGCTAGTGTATCTTTTGTAAGTTTGTCCATTTATTCTTTTGCGTTTAGCGGTCTCGAGACGAAATGGCCTGATGCTTAGATCATCCGGCAGATATGTAGAAGGTACTTGAAAGATACCACGTCCTACGACCGCAAACAATGGAATATAAATGAATCTAACATGACACGATAAAAACCAGGAATAATGGGTAGTAAGGAGTTACGTAAACTTTCTTGGACGTTCGCTGACTATTTCTCCTTACATAGCGATGGTTTTCTGGCTTGCCAGAACCTTGTGGTGCTGGTATCACTTTATGTATGTATGGCGGTACTTCGTATACAGAATAATATATACCACAGTACTTACATACGTATGTAAAGAACCTGATTGTATGATAATCTCTCGGCACTTGTCAATGAAATTCTTGTGTACGTTTTATATAACCGCTAGCGTGAAAAAGTCTTTCAATCGTTGAGATAATATTCAAAGCATATAATATGCAGATGTGCCCTTGCTATGAGCATGCAGGAAAAAGTAATCTTTTATTTAATTAAAAGTGTACTTATACAAGTAGGCTTAACGTATCGTAAAGTGTAAGTTAATAATCCGGTCTTAAGCCAACGATACATTCAAATATTAATAAAGATAAACATAACATTATCTGAATTTTATTTTTTTATACATCGTGTAGATATATACGTCATATGTACATTAATAAATGTTGGTCATTGTTGATTCTCGGCTAATTAGGCATCGTCTTGGCGATTTCTTCGGAACGACCACGGAAACTTTTGTGGTAGGTACATGAATGCGCAATTAGTATACGAACTGTTTCGGAATAGTTGCCCTAGCCGCCCAACTAACAAATAACTCCCCACATGAAAACTAAGTTTTAACTATTATATAATAGAAAGAAAAAACGTTGAAGATGGTTTTGTTCATTAATTATCTATGACATGAATTTTCAAATTCCTGTATCTTGAGCAGCTATGTAGATCAACTTCACTGTTTATGGATACATATAGGTATGTTATTCTCCGCAATAAAAAAGGGTTGATTACTTCATGATAATATTTAATATTGTCGCTCTGTGTTGTTTTTTACCCCTTGTAAAAGATAAAGCTTCTCCCAGCAATTTTTTTATTGGGGCAATTTTCGAGAACGGTAAAATGGGAGACAAGCTGTTAACAGTGAACACTAATAACATGAAGGATAATAAACAAAACAACAAGAACAAGAATAATAATAACAGCAATGAAAACCAGCCGTTAGGCCACCGCATATTATCAAAATAAACGAACAAGTTGCTCACAAGCCGTTTAATAATGGAGTCGTAAATGCAGTCGCACCATGCGGCTAATGGCGAGTTTTGTACACGGCTACAGCAAAGTTGGCCTTGGAAGCGGAAATGTTACGCTGTTAAGGCCATTTCCGACACGCACGTTCGCGAGAATATTTCTCAGACTTAATAGGTTCCAGAGAGATATCGTGGTGACAATGAAAAGAAAGAACAAGCGACAATTTCACTGTTATTAGGGAGGAACAATAAGAGGGTCGGAGTCCATTTTTGTGTATGCTCGCCGCTTTAATACCATAAAATGATTACCGTATAATTAGCTGATCGTACAAAGTTATGGCTGATAGCACAACGATGGAAAATTTATAAAATGTATAGAAACCGATATTAATTAAAGACAAGAAACTAGATTGCTAAATTATTTCTGTAATATTTTCGAAAATATTCATTTAAATTACATGCTGTAAAGGGTCATAGTGATGTATAATAAATGCACAATGTATTTAAAAGTACTTAATTGGATAAGGATTAATGTTGTATTGCTTAAAATCGCTTCATAATGACGCGGTAAACGTCATCTGTAGTACAAGCCATTATTTCTCGTAAAAAATAAAGGATAAAAAATNGCATTAAAAAATTATACGGCTTAAATGTGAAGTTGGGTGCAAAAGAATACAATTAAATCCTCTGTCGGGAAAAAACGAAATGACTTTCCGAACAACCCTATAGAACAACCCATATCCTTAACATACAGTCCTCTGTTCTACGATTCTTTCTAATATCTCTTCATTTCTAACCTTCTATATCCACGGTAACAGCTTTTCACCGTCTGTCTGTGTTTCGCACCCGTACAGCGCCGCGCTCCAAACATACACCTATTACGCATCCACCCATTATTATACACCCATACACATCCCGCGACTATTATTGATTGCGTTATTTAATTGACCTACTAATCCAGCAGGTAAGTGGCCGAGAGCTTGCAGTTTTAAATAAATAATTTAGATGTACCAACTTTGTACCAGTGACCTAAATAAGAATTTAAGGGTAGCTACTATGTAACAATATGGGTTAACGATGAGAAGAAGATTGCACGAGTAGAATACCAAAACGGGAAAGAAAAATTAAAGTTAACGAAAGCCAAATCAAATCTGAAGAACATCGGCAATAGAATTCATATAGAAAATGATGACAACTTGACAGGAAGGACTGATAACGAGGAAATTAATAACAATAACAAAAAAATAGATAGATAAAAGGAACCGATATGAATATATCAGTTACAATACGTTACTGATTAATGGAGAAAGAGAATTTTTTCCAGAACATCCAGAAAGGACACAAGAAAAATGGAAGCGAGAAAGAGAAAAAAGGGCACCGACAATATACGTAGCAGGACTAATAAGTATAGATGGTTAAGAATGCCAATAAATATCCATTTATCCCAAAAGAGAATCATTTTTTAAAATTAAAACCAAAAAAGAAAATTCATTAGGTACTGATGGGGTTTCTCTAGTCTGATAGTCCATACTGCAATTTTTGTTTGGGACTTACTTTATTTGTGGTTGAATTTACTTGAAAGTTCCTACATACGCTATTTGATATTATTATTATTCAAATGAAAAGATGTTGCAACGTTTCCATGGGGTACATTTTATTTGTACTCGGATTTACTGGAAGATTTGTTATTGTTGAAATTAAACAAATACGTGTTTGGAAATTTTTAAAAATTAACCCTTGAGAATGAAATGTTGTTGTTACGTTTGTATTTGAAATCTAAGATCGCGACATTACACAAAATTAAAACGTTGTAAGGGTGAATAGGGAGTTAAAAGGTTTTATGGAGAAACAATATTAATTTCTGCGACCGAAGCCGCGGGGAAAGGCTAGCAATTATATATAACACAGACATTAAATAAACACAATACAAATATAAAATTATTTCCTACTTTACTACAAAGAAAACCATTTTCCCCAAAACATTTTGTTATTGCTACGTATAATTGATTACCTACGATGAATGCATTCGATATTAAATTAATTATTTACTATTCTAACGTTCTATGTACACATTATGCACTTTTTACAAATACTGAGTACATATATTCCACAAAACAAAAAAAATATTGCAAACATAGGTATTGCTACTGGTAAAGGTCTAGGTGATGGCCCCCACCCCCTTCGGGGTGGGGATGGGGGGATTGAAGGAGGAGGTCTCCCCTACCACTGTATCATAATAAGTTCGTGGCGGTCTCAGCCCCATAAAAAGTTATAGGGGTTCAAAGTTAATAAATATGCCAATTTTTATACATTTCTAGGCATGTAAATATTTATATAGTCATTCTTAAACAATATTCAAAGGTAAAACTAATGAAAAATACATAAAAATATTCAGAAAGTTATATAAAACATTATTTAAATATCTTTATCAATAGGTTAGGTTAGGTTAGGCTAGGTTATCGGGTTTTGTTCAAGTGACCACCCTCTTTCGATCCCCCACCTCCACCTGCTTGAAAATAATTATTTTATTGAATTTTATTTGAATTATACTGTATCGCCACGAAGTTTTTATGGTACAGTGGTGGGAAAGACCTCCTTTTTCGAACCTTCGGGGGTGGGGGCCATCATCTAGACATTTACCGCGTTACGTTTCTTGAATTAGGACAAAAATTATTCACTCGGTATAGAAACATAAAATGGGTAATTAAATTAACTGTCAATAAATTGTGTCGATTGATTGAAAGTTCTTTTATCTAATTAAGTATCTATTATACCTATATTATAAATTAGTGCAATGACTCCATAAAATTTACATTTTATATTACGACACTTAGGCCAATTAATTAATTATATTTTGTCATTTTCTAAGAATCAGAGAAAAAAACTAAGAAGCAGAAAATGTTATTGTATAAAGAACGTCATTTCTAATCTGCATTGTTAATAAGTATGTACATATACAGTTCATGTAGTGCCAAATTGTTGTTATATGAGCTAAATAAAGAAAAGTGTAATAGCATATATGAAGATTTAACAGCATTACTTATTTAAATTAGTAAGCCAAAGTATTGTGACTTGACCTTAAAACAACATAAAATAACCTTGAAAAATTATTTTAGAATATATTGACTCGGAATGAAACGTTTTGCGCGATGCCAGTGGCGGAACAGAAAATTCTACCTTCAAATAAGTACATGATGTTATAATACATTTTTTCCTTTTCTTATCAAAATAGTAAAAGAACTTAAAACTGCATTTTTTTGAGATATAAAACTTATTTAATTTTAATTTTTTTATTTAAAAGAAACTACGATGAAGAGAGAAGAATTTTATTAACGATATTTAATTTAATAGTAGATGAGAAATAAAACAATTATAAAGAAATACAACGTGTAATTATACAACACGCTACGGAAGTGAAACTTCTTCAAACACACAAACATACCGGGATAGGGGTTAAGGAATTGGTTTAATGGTATTATTTGTACACTATGCTTCGCACGGGTGCAATGCTGATAGTAAATATACTATAGAATGTCTTTATATACAACAATCACAGCTTTTTTGTCATTA
>NW_020439389.1:127180-139507 GCF_000699045.2 Agrilus planipennis | reverse complement strand
TACTGGAAAGTATAGCACACAAACTGTCCAAATATCTGGATTGATAGATATACCTACGCTCATAACGATAGGAAAAGACAACGTCAACTGTCAACATCAAATGAATATAAAATAATAAGCATAACTTTACCGCATATGCCTACATAAGTTTACACACACATTCCTTTGTGTGTTTTTTAAGAAACGATTTTATTTAAAATGCTCTACGTTGTTTAAAAAAGTTATATCAATTTGCCCGTATTGCTTTCATTTTTCCCTCGGCAAACTTAGAAACCGAGACGCGCTTTGCTATTACTGCAAGAAGATTAAGTTACGTAGAAGAGATGCGCTCGGATTAGATTGCGTTTGCATCTTATCAGGAACGACACCGTTTCCAGTCGTTCGAGAATCGCTCGTGCAATTACAACTTTCTTAATTAAAGACCCAAAGAGGTAGTAGGAACATATACGAGACTGTTCGATCGCACCGAACCGGGCACACCTGAACATACACCGTGAGCGTTACAGTAATTACCATTTACTTTACTTAGAATTCTCGTACAAAATGTAAGCCGTCCGCTTTAAGTTTGAACCTAGTTGTTCATTTTTTTTTTATTTAGATTATTCTCGAAGAGGGGAAATCTTCAAAATACACTTCCAGAAGGGAGGTAGTGTCGGACTCTTACCGACTAAAACCACTCCTCAAGTGAGGAGATCAACCTGAAGGTTGTACATCCGTGGGAAGGAAATAGAAAGGTTGAGTTGGGAAAAGGGCTGAGTGTGGGGAGAAGACCGGGAGTATTTGGGGGAGAAAACGTCAAAAATAGGTGGCCCACCTTTGATGTGAAGGGTGGACACTCACGCTAAAGAGTGAAGTAGTTGTTCAATGTCTGTTGTTTATTTGTTACTGTTGTTGTCGTTGCAGGACCTTGTTAAATGGAATTCTTGATCTAATAACCTTCGCCCTATGACTTTTTTCGAAATTCGTTTTCGTTTATAACTGATAATTAGAATAAATTATCATTCTATGTAATTTGCGTCACCTGATTCAGTCTCTATAGTTTTTTGAGATCAAGTTCTATAGATACGTTAACTACGTTTTCTAGTATTATTTTATTATTCCATAAAATTTTGAACTTATACTTGCCTAAATAGTTCTTCTAACTGTGAGAAAACTTCATTATTTTTTAACGAATCGTACGCAATTAAACAGAAGATTTAATTTTATTGTAAGGGCGGGAAGAGTTCGAGTGTAGTCGTTCCACGGGTAATGCGACAAAATTACTTCTTCCCCGTCTTCTTCGACGACGAAGATGTGACAAGTTTCAGTATATACGTAGTCTGTAGACAACAGTGTCTATTGTGATGATAATAACAGTAATTAGTTGAAATTTACGAACATATACGGCTAGTTATACTCTCGTATAATTTGTGCTTAAGGATCTCATAAAACGCACAAGTAACGATGTTCCACAGGGATTCGCCGCGGATCCATTGCTTTTTACGTCCGTTCAATTTATCGTTTAAGGCGCTTTACACCAAAGGTATTAAAATACTGTTTTAATTGTATATTGTTCGTGACAACCAGGACTAGTTTAACGAATAGTTAGGCATAACTTCCTAGAACATTTGAAATGAAGGCCACAGTTAAAAACACTAACAGTTTTGCTTATCTACACAAAGTAGTAGATATTAGGTTTTGTGTTTTATTGTATATCAATTAAGTAAAATTTTATGGTTTTTAAAGTGCCTGCAAGCAAATATTAACGTGGTTGTGAGTATTCTGGTTCAACCGTCAGACATAGATCATGATTTCGATCTCATTGGATCCCGGCGGCACGTCGCAGACAGACCAACTCTACCTGCTAGAGCTTTAGACAGCATTTTGTTTATTACTACAAACAGCATCGTGAATTGCTTCATTTCGTGGGATTCAAAAATGCTCGAAGAGATCCATAAAGATATGGACTTGCGTTATTAGCTACCCCTACACATGATAGAAACGCAATCAAACAGAACAATCACAAAATGTAGCATTGATGATAGATGGCGTTCAGTACGCTTTTTGTAGTAATTCATAAAACGCTATCGAAAGGCAGCAGGTAGAGTTGGTCTGTATTCTGTCGAAACTGTTTAGAACGTATTGATAAATTTTTTGGTTACGTGTCTATCACGATACCTAAGTTTGAATCCCATAAAATAATTAGCAATAATTTACGGATGGCTTTCACTGCAGTTTTTGTAGTAATATTTAGATACAGTTCTCACCTTACTACATTTTCATTTTTATTGCGTTAGTTCATATTTGAAGAGGTCATAAAATGGGTAAATTATAATTAAATTCAGAAAAATTTGTTATTTTTGACTATTTAAATCAAATATGGACATGTACATTAACCGATTCACTTGAGGTTAGTCAGCAATAACAGTAAATTGCATTGCGCTGTTTGCTTGGCCGTATTTTTTTTTGACAATGTTACAGTTTTGAAACTGGCTGCGACATACCATACCTATATGCGATAGAAGGAATATTTTATTAATTCAATACTGCCAGTGCATGTAGGGCTTATGACGTTGGTTATTCCTTTGCATTGTATTTGCTGCTAGTGTATCTTTTGTAAGTTTGTCCATTTATTCTTTTGCGTTTAGCGGTCTCGAGACGAAATGGCCTGATGCTTAGATCATCCGGCAGATATGTAGAAGGTACTTGAAAGATACCACGTCCGACGACCGCAAACAATGGAATATAAATGAATCTAACATGACACGATAAAAACCAGGAATAATGGGTAGTAAGGAGTTACGTAAACTTTCTTGGACGTTCGCTGACTATTTCTCCTTACATAGCGATGGTTTTCTGGCTTGCCAGAACCTTGTGGTGCTGGTATCACTTTATGTATGTATGCCGGTACTTCGTATACAGAATAATTTATACCACAGTACTTACATACGTATGTAAAGAACCTGATTGTATGATAATCTCTCGGCACTTGTCAATGAAAATCTTGTGTACGTTTTATATAACCGCTAGCGTGAAAAAGTCTTTCAATCGTTGAGATAATATTCAAAGCATATAATATGCAGATGTGCCCTTGCTATGAGCATGCAGGAAAAAGTAATCTTTTATTTAATTAAAAGTGTACTTATACAAGTAGGCTTAACGTATCGTAAAGTGTAAGTTAATAATCCGGTCTTAAGCCAACGATACATTCAAATATTAATAAAGATAAACATAACATTATCTGAATTTTATTTTTTTTATACATCGTGTAGATATATACGTCATATGTACATTAATAAATGTTGGTCATTGTTGATTCTCGGCTAATTAGGCATCGTCTTGGCGATTTCTTCGGAACGACCACGGAAACTTTTGTGGTAGGTACATGAATGCGCAATTAGTATACGAACTGTTTCGGAATAGTTGCCCTAGCCGCCCAACTAACAAATAACTCCCCACATGAAAACTAAGTTTTAACTATTATATAATAGAAAGAAAAAACGTTGAAGATGGTTTTGTTCATTAATTATCTATGACATGAATTTTCAAATTCCTGTATCTTGAGCAGCTACGTAGATCAACTTCACTGTTTATGGATACATATAGGTATGTTATTCTCCGCAATAAAAAAGGGTTGATTACTTCATGATAATATTTAATATTGTCGCTCTGTGTTGTTTTTTACCCCTTGTAAAAGATAAAGCTTCTCCCAGCAATTTTTTTATTGGGGCAATTTTCGAGAACGGTAAAATGGGAGACAAGCTGTTAACAGTGAACACTAATAACATGAAGGATAATAAACAAAACAACAAGAACAAGAATAATAATAACAGCAATGAAAACCAGCCGTTAGGCCACCGCATATTATCAAAATAAACGAACAAGTTGCTCACAAGCCGTTTAATAATGGAGTCGTAAATGCAGTCGCACCATGCGGCTAATGGCGAGTTTTGTACACGGCTACAGCAAAGTTGGCCTTGGAAGCGGAAATGTTACGCTGTTAAGGCCATTTCCGACACGCACGTTCGCGAGAATATTTCTCAGACTTAATAGGTTCCAGAGAGATATCGTGGTGACAATGAAAAGAAAGAACAAGCGACAATTTCACTGTTATTAGGGAGGAACAATAAGAGGGTCGGAGTCCATTTTTGTGTATGCTCGCCGCTTTAATAACATAAAATGATTACCGTATAATTAGCTGATCGTACAATGTTATGGCTGATAGCACAACGATGGAAAATTTATAAAATGTATAGAAACCGATATTAATTAAAGGCAAGAAACTAGATTGCTAAATTATTTCTGTAATATTTTCGAAAATATTCATTTAAATTACATGCTGTAAGGGGTCATATTGATGTATAATAAATGCACAATGTATTTAAAACTACTTAATTGGATAAGGATTAATGCTGTATAAACGCCATCTGTAGTACAAGCCATTATTTCTCGTAAAAAATAAAGGATAAAAAATTGTTATTGTGGGTTATCCTTAAGAGATAGACATATACCATCGCGGACTTTTCTGTAGACCTTTTTAAGGTGTACAATATTGTAGTATATTATTTTGATCTATCTCGTAGGGTTCAGCCAGCATTTGCAATGTAAGCGCAAAAAATGTGTTTATTTACGACATCATATTACAAACCTCTAAAATCATCAATATTACTCTACTATATTATGCATGTATTATACTTATAAACCTTCCTCTTGAATTACTCTATCTATTAAAAAAAACGCATTAAAATCCGTTGCGTAGTTTTAAAGATCTAAGCATACGTAGGTACAGACAGCGGGAGAAATGCGTTGCATGATTTCGTTACATAGCAACTCGCTTGAAACGAAGTTACCCTACCGTGCGTAAAGAAGTTTCACTTCAAAAATGGTAATAAACCTAGAATAAATGTAATGGATTAAGAGAACCTTTTTATAATCAGATTTTAATTTACATCATAATACTAATCGAGAGTTAATGTAAGGGGCCATCCATAAAATACGTCATTCAGAATTTTACCTTTTTTGTCCCCTCCCGCCCCCTTCGTAACGGTAAGATACACATTCAGCGACCCCTCTGATAAATATTACGTTACAAAACCTACCAAACCCTCCAATAAACGATTTCCTGTGATTAAAAATAGCAATAAGGATTGACAAGTTAAAAAAAAAACGTAAAACAGAATTGATGAACTGTAAACGTCACATTTCCTTACTAGCAATTATATATAACACAGACATTAAATAAACACAATACAAATAGAAAATTATTTCCTACTTTACTACAAAGAAAACCATTTTCCCCAAAACATTTTGTTATTGCTACGTATAATTGATTACCTACGATGAATGCATTCGATATTAAATTAATTATTTACTATTCTAACGTTCTATGTACACATTATGCACTTTTTACAAATACTGAGTACATATATTCCACAAAACAAAAAAAATATTGCAAACATAGGTATTGCTACTGGTAAAGGTCTAGGTGATGGCCCCCACCCCCTTCGGGGTGGGGATGGGGGGATTGAAGGAGGAGGTCTCCCCTACCACTGTATCATAATAAGTTCGTGGCGGTCTCAGCCCCATAAAAAGTTATAGGGGTTCAAAGTTAATAAATATGCCAATTTTTATACATTTCTAGGCATGTAAATATTTATATAGTCATTCTTAAACAATATTCAAAGGTAAAACTAATGGAAAAATACATAAAAATATTGAGAAANCAGACGATAATGATCGAATATATCGATAGTTGTCGAAATATCGATATATGTTTCGATATATATATATATATAGTTATCACTTGCTATGATTGTCATCGATAATTATCGATGGTTATCAATCTATCAATATGAATATTTTAATAACTATCGATATATCGATAACTATTTGTTGTCGAGTTATAAAATGCCAAAATCAAAAAAGAAAAATTCCTGTTACTTAAGTGGCAATAAGAAAATTGCAAAACGTCACCTGTAAATATTAATATTAAGGCTCATATTTTAACAAAATCTATGTCTAGGGATACTCTATCGTTTTTTCAATGTTCTTCGAAAAAAACAAAATAGTCAACTTTTTATAATAGTAATACCTTAATATTGATATATTGGTAATTCGAATTTTTGAAATTTTTGAAATTAAATATCTTTTAAGAAAAAGTAAATAAAAAAATAAACAGTTATACACTGATGGTATATATCGAAGCAGATATCGATATATCGATAGTTATCAGTTACTAATATTGTTATAGATACATCAATAACTATCGATAGTTAACTAAAAACAGTTATCGCCTAACACTAGTCAATATTCGTGCGCCGCCACTGATTTCATAATAGAACGAATAATTTCTCGATTACACTATGTAAAAATTACTTGAAATGTTTTACATATACGTAAACAGAAATAATTGTGCAGTTATGCACTTGTTTTTAAGTGGGCGGCAGCCACCTCGATCTTTGAAGTTAATACGAATACGTAGGTACTATGCCTACTAGTAGTATAACGATTTGATTACCTATAAACTTAGTTATATTTTCATTTTTAACTAATGAAATAATACAATATCTGTTCTTATTTTATTACCTACATATAAATTGGTGATAATTATAATTGGCTGTTGTTTTACGAATTTTTAACGTTCTGCATTAACAGCTACGCGCGTTATAATAAAAGCATGCCTTTGTGACAGACCAGAAAATATGAAAGTTAACAGATATTAATTTAAATTGCCATTGTTGGAAAATAGGCTATTTGTTTTTGTTATCAAATGACAGAATGGGTTCACGAAATTAAAACTTGTATAGCAATAAACAGGGCCGGCGTTAAAACATGTGCTGCCTTCTGTACTCTCCAACGACTATTAAAAATAGGCAACAAATCTAAAAATATTCACGCGGCTCTTCCAATTACAGGTAATTCAGAATCTCATGGGCCATTAAATTTTGAAACACCTGCACCATTTTTGAGAGCCCTCATTTATGATAAAAACCTGACCCAAACATGTATTCGATAGTGTTTTGCCGCCTTGTGCAAAAATACCTAATACACATCTTGACAATAAAAGTTAGGAAGAATAATAAAGGAAACTAGGGTAAGTAAATATAGTCTATATGCAAAGATTCACGAAATTTTCAACTAGCTCTAACAAGTAAGCCGTTTCATCATCATAAGATCGTCAATCCACACGCACCTCCACTCCTTTCTATCCTGAGCTAATCTTCGCATTTGCCTAAAACTAGAACATCCCAGATCCTTATCTATTTGCGAAGAGTAATTTAATCTAAGTCTACATCTACTCCTATTAACTCCTGCTTCTGCCTCTAATATGTTTATAACTTTTTATTAATCTCGTGCAAATTATGTTAAGTACCTGCTTCTTTCTTAAGCCAATTATCATTTACTAACCGGTTCTCTATCACAATCAGTTATCACTATGAAAACTCTGATATATCTATTAATTGTTGTATTTCTTACTAATTACATACAACATATTAATAATCCTATTATACAATCTATCCTCACAGAACTTTCTTAAGCCGTAATCCGTAGATACATTAGAGAAAGTCAAATTGGAACGTATGCGTATTGCATAAAAAACTATTATGCATGTAAATTATCATTCAACATACACTATAAATGATTTACAACTTTTAACTAGGCACATACTTTTATTATTTTATTAGACATGTACCTGCATTGAATGAGGTTAAAGAACGATCGGCATGTTTTAATTTATTAGTAGATTATTACTATCACTCACATGATTTTAATGAAACAAGTAAATACGTCCAAAATTAATTTTTATTTACAAATAAACTGTTAAACGTACTTTAACCTAACCATCCAGCAGACTTATGCTTGTTATGGATAGATACCAGACGTATAAATAACAAAAACAATAACCCTGATTTAATTTAATCCTTAAATGACGTTTCTTCATGACCTGCAGTGTAAACCCGCCACTGGTTCGGTCATGCTGTCGTCTTCATGCTACTATACTTTTCATATCATAAGGTAGTGGTAAATATTCAATATTAACGTGAAAATTCATTTAATTTAGAAAATACCCCAAATGGCGAGGTAAACGCCATCTGTAGTACGATGCTACATTTTAGGATTACGTATGCTCCAACAAGGTCCATTTAAATATATGGATATCTACTTACTGAAACGAATCCCGGCGTAACTAACCTCAACGTGATGGGCACGTTACCATAATCGAATAAAGTAATTCGAAGTGGTCTATATTCTGTCGAAGCTGCCAGACGCGGATCGCGATTTCAATCTTTTTGGATCTCATCAGCGCGTCGCAGACAGCTCCGACAGAATCAAACCAAGTTTTACCTACTGTCTTAACATCGCGTTTTAGAAAATACCACAAATGGCGTGGTAAACGCCATCTGTTGTACGTTTCAGCAAGTAGATATCGTACTACAGATGGCGCTTACCGCGCCATTTATGGTATTTTCTAAAACGCGCTGTTAAGACAGCTGGTAAAAGTTGATTTGGGATCCAAAAAGATCGAAATAACGATCCGCGTCTGGCAGTTTCGACAGAATACAAACCACTTCGAATTATTTTATTCATTTAATTTGTTGTCGCCTCTCGTAGCTCAGTTGTCAGAGCATTAGTGCATAAATCCAAAGGCCCTGGGTTCGATTCCCAGCGAAGGTATGATTGCAACAACAATTTTTGCTCATAACTTTGAAATAATTTGTGGTGGATAAAATAAAAATGGAATTAATGTTCACATTAATATTTAATACCTACTCGTATTATGTTTTTAAGATGATGAGGAATGGTTTCTCTATTATTGGTAGTTTCTAGGTCATAATCTAAGAGTTCATG
Organism: Agrilus planipennis; assembly: GCF_000699045.2. Classification (NCBI taxonomy): domain Eukaryota; kingdom Metazoa; phylum Arthropoda; class Insecta; order Coleoptera; family Buprestidae; genus Agrilus; species Agrilus planipennis. Next base: position 130,678 of record NW_020439389.1, on the reverse strand, counting down.
TACCATTCCTAATGTATTTATTAGCATATATGATCATTATTTAAATTATAAATGGCCACTAATTGGAAATAATTAATCTCCCAAGCAATAACTCTACTAAAGTAGGAAGAACAAAAATTCTTGAACACTTGCGATCTATCATGTTAATTGTTTTAATTAATTTTGAAGCCTGAAACGCAATCTTGCATTTATTCATAACGATTTTCAACAATTCTTTTGTTATTGCGATAAAATTAATGCAACACAAATGTTGATATTTTTAACTGTAAACAAAATAAAATACCTCAGAATACGTAAAAATCTACTGCAAGAATGGAAATAACATCTTAAAAAAAAATACCTTGTAAATATGTCCATTATCATATTAATGCACCGGAAATCCTTAAATTTCTGAGTCACTCACCTGAAAAAAAAATTGACAAAAATTAGTTTAATAAAATAAACCATATTTTGATATTATAGGAAAGTAAGTACCTAATAAGTACACTAAACTTATTTCTAACTTTCTTCAGTTTATCCTTTTATCTAGAATCATGAAATTGGACAGCAAGCAATGTCTTGTAGCACAACTAGACGGAAAATCCGGAAAACGTAAATTTGGGGGCTGGTTTTGAATGGAAACTTAAAACGTACTCGGAAAAGGCGGGAAAAATCTTGGTGTGCAAGCCGATTTTTTGTATTCAAATGGGCACATTTATTCATATCCATTGTTCGAAATGCGTACTAGAAATTTAGGGGCATACGAAGATCGTAACTCTTTGAAATTGATCAAAAGTTGAAGTTAATTCATTCGTACTTAATGCTTCTACGTGAAATGTAGGTACGTAGAATTAAAAGTAAATTGGTTGAATTTCGACTACGCGCGATTTTTATCTTATTTTTAAAATCATTACCAATACTATTTCATGTTATCGAATCGTCTTGATATTTGCTGCGGTCAGTGACCACGAGCAGTAAATTTGCATTCAAGTTTTTCATTCCTGCCTGAAGACGTTTTGTGTTGCAGAAAATTCCTCTTATTAAATATCGAACTGAAGAACGTTGTGAAAGCAAATAAAATTATAAACAACACCTACTTACGATGTTTTCTACTCAAAAGAAAAGTAAAAAGTAATCAAGAAATTCGCGTCTCTGAAAGTATGTTTTAAATTGACAAGAGCGAAAACTTCAAGTAAAATACATTCCATTTTAGTACAAAGAAGATTTGAAAAATTTATCTACGTAACAAGCGGATTTCATTGGAATTTTGTGAATTTAAATACATATACTGAAATAGGTTCATTCATATCAAAAAACATCTGGAAACTTTGGTAACATTTAGAAGAATATCTGTTGTTGTTGGTAGATTTCATCCCGGAATCCCGAAAATCAGATCCCCGGATTCGGATTCAAATGTTCCCGATTCCGAGATTTTTGGAAATAACATCATTTTAAAAAGTTACAAAATACCAATGCCAGTGCTCTCGACAGTATTGGTTGCTTAATAAAAGTTAGGAAGAATAATAAAGGAAACTAGGGTAAGTAAATATAGTCTATATGCAAAGATTCACGAAATTTTCAACTAGCTCTAACAAGTAAGNTTTAGAAGAATATCTGTTGTTGTTGGTAGATTTCATCCCGGAATCCCGAAAATCAGATCCCCGGATTCGGATTCAAATGTTCCCGATTCCGAGATTTTTGGAAATAACATCATTTTAAAAAGTTACAAAATACCAATGCCAGTGCTCTCGACAGTATTGGTTGCTTATTATTTTAATTTAAAGTACAAGAAATTTTAATAATATTCAATAATTAATATGAAATTAATTCAATTTCCACCCACTACAAATTACTGCAAACTAATGACGAAAAATTGTTGCTGCTCACACACCCACGCCGGGAATAGAACCCGAGACCTTCCGCTTTACGCACTACTGCTCTGGTGGAGCAGTGTATAGTCATAACTACTGCAGAAATTCACAACTCCTGACTGACAGGAAGTGATTTTTATACTTAAACTCGTTAATTCAGTCTCGATTTTTGCGAAAATGCAAGAGAATTTTTTGATTCAGATCTTTAGGGATTACCTAGAACTCCAGTCAAAACGTGAAAATACTTTCGAAATTTAAAACGTAAAACAGATATTTCCTAAATAATTTTTAAGGTAAATACTTTTATATAAGGTGTGTAGTTCTATAATTTACCATAAAGATCATGCAGAGTGAATGCCTGAGGCGACAATCGATAAGGGGCCGCCATCTTATAGTTAGCAGTTGTTCTTTTTTAATTCTTATTGTTTTTGCTACAGAAACGCTAACGTTGTGTCTATACTACCCGTCGTATCCAGAAAATCCCGATAAACATGCGTCATAAAGCGGACGCCTTTGTTTTTACCTTATAACATTAAATTTAACGATCAATGAGAACGTCAAGTTTGTTGGTAGTTGACCTATAATTGAAATATAAAATGCGTTTAAAAAGTACTCAACCACAAAAAGAAACTATTATTTTACAAGAAACCACTTAAAATAGGTAGACAACTAACTTGTGTATTAAATTACTTCCTTTATTCGATGTAGTGTATGTATGAAGTACGTACATACGTAAACGCTAACACAGAAATAAATTGCCTTCAATTTGGAACATTCGACGAAGGTATACAAATAAATGTTCCAAAAATAACGTGTAGTGTTGAATGCAAGTAGGTATCAAAGAGAAGGCTTTCTAAAAGTATGTGCCATCAAATCGGAAATTCTATTATTAAAAATAGCACTCACTCTCTCTTTCGCACGCGTTCTATCGTGTAAATTAATTTTCACTTCGTTATTTAAAAAGAAACCTCTCGCGCATTTCAAGCAAAAATTATTATTTTTTTTGTAAATATTAGTATCAGGACAGCGTTCAGTTTTTTTTTTAATTAGTCGTTTATAATAATAATGCCTTAATTAGCATGCTAATGAGGTAATGTTCTAGCGCAGGTAGGTTTGTAATGAAAATCACTGTAGCAATCTCTTCTTATTGTAGTACATTCTAAAATTAACTGACTATAAAAAAGCCTATTTAAAATATTACGCCTTAGATATTCAGGATGTTCCCGTTTAACTGTAATTATTAATTGGAAATCGTGGATTTTGACGTGTTGGGCATGTTTATATGTCAATATACCTACAGGATTCATTGTGTAACAGAGAGGATTACCAGATCTACTGATCACTAATATGGTTTATACAAAATAAAAAATCCCTATTTTTGCCTTGCATTTGGATACTTTTTCGATCTTTTCGGATCTCATCAGCGCGTCGCAGACAGCTCCGACAGAACACAACCAACTACCAATGTAGCATCGTACTACAGATGGCGTTTACCGCGCCATTTGTGGTATTTTCTAAAACGCACTGTTAAGACAGCAGGTAAAAGTTGGTCTGTGTCCTGTCGGAGCTGTCTGCGACGCGCTGATGAGATCCAAAAAGATCGAAATCGCGATCCGCGTCTGGCAGTTTCGACAGAATACAGACCACT
>NW_020439389.1:109385-126226 GCF_000699045.2 Agrilus planipennis | reverse complement strand
CCCGATAACCTAACCTAACCTACCCTATTGATAAAGATATTTAAATAATGTTTTATATAACTTTCTCAATATTTTTATGTATTTTTCATTAGTTTTACCTTTGAATATTGTTTAAGAATGACTATATAAATATTTACATGCCTAGAAATGTATAAAAATTGGCATATTTATTAACTTTGAACCCCCCTAACTTTTTATGGGGATGAGACCGCCACGAACTTTTTATGGTACAGTGGTGGGGAAGACCTCCTCTTTCGATCCCACCCACACGCAACCCCGAAAGGGGTGGGGGTCATCACCTAGACATTTACCTAATATTGTTTCTCCATAAAACCTTTTAACTCCCAATTCACCTTTACAACGGTTTAATTTTATGTAATGTCGCCATCTTAGATTTCAAATACAAACATGGCAACAACATTTCATCCTTAAGGATTGATTTTTAAAAATTGCGAGAACACGTATTTGCTTAATTTCAACAATGAGCAACCTTCGAGTAAATCCGAGTACAAATAAAATATACCCCATGGAAAAGTTGCAACCTCTTTTCATTTCATTAATAATATCAAACATCATATATACCAAGTTTCAAGTAAATTCAACCACAAATAAAGTATGTCCCAATCAAAAATTACAACACCTTTTTACCCCCCTCCCTTAGGAGATTGAATTTTTTAAAATCTAGAGATAGGTCTTTCAGAAATTAAATGAGAGACCATTAAGACCAAGTTTCAAGTAAGTCTGACCACAAATAATATATGTTCCATTTAAACATTGCAACTCCTCTTTACCACTCATCCCACCCAGCAGAGATTGAATTTTTCAACCAGTTTCAAGTAAATCGGACCAAAAACAAACATGCAATATTTACAAACCCCTTTCAGCTTCCTAAAGGGGTAGAATTTTGTAAAATGTTGAAATAGGTATGTATATCACTAATTTTATATGAAAAAGCATTAAAGCCAAGTTTCAGGTAAATCTGACTGTAAATAAAACACCATAGTTAACTATACACATTACGTTTAGCTGTCAGTTGCGTTTTGTCATTCCCTGTCAGTTGCATTTTCTTATACAACTTTCTTTTTTCACGGGAAAGAGATAAAAAGTATCCTACTCCGTTTCCTGGTTGTAAGCTACCTCCCCACCAATTTTCAGCCAAATCGGTTCAGCCGTTCTTGAGTTATAAATAATGTAACTAAAACGACTTTCTTTCATATACCTATATAGATTTGGGCTAACCAAATATTAATCACTAATATACATAGAATGAAACTAAAGGGGGCCATTGAAAGAGAGCTTACGGGGACTCTTGCCCAGGTAAAAACCTGGTTTACAAGTGGAATACCCTCTTTAAGCAAGGAAGGAACTGACTTGAAGACGACCCACGGCCAGGCCGGCCGATCGAGGTGATCACTCCGGAAATCATTCAAAAAGGGTACGTGTAAATTAATGTTGAAAGAAGAAACAGTTCAATCATGATAGCAGTGCGAGTCGAAAACAAGCGTTAAAGCCTTTAATATGTCTTCAAACATAAATAAACATCTCGTTGATATTTTCAGTAGTAAATGGTACTAATAACAGCACATTTGAGCAATGCATTTGTAGTGGATAAATTGGTCAATTTTTCCGTGCAGTACTGTACGGATTGTGCGCTCCTCACCGGTTAAGAGTTTGGCCGAGAGTTGTCTCCTTCCTTTTCTGGACTAGTGCTGTTCTTTTCTACTCTACGCCGGTCAAATTGAAGGTCACATCGCTACAGAAAGTAAACGAAGTATAGTTTCGGCGTATTTTTCAGACAGACAAAACATTTTTTTTTCAACATCGGATAAATGTATAAGGGTAGCAATATAAATATATCGAAAAGGAAAAACCAGCACCAGAGGGGCAGGTCTTGCTGACCTCCTGCGAAAAATTCGTAGCGATGGTTTAGCTCCTAAACTGTTTGCTTATGGGACCGTAATGGATAAACCGAAACGTAAAAATCATCACGTTAATCAAAATAAACCAGGGTAGTCTTTCTCCTCCCCAGGATAATGCAGTGAACGCGATGAACCCGCGGTGTAGAAGTTTGAGTTATGTGCACGTATACCTAACAAAACAATTGATCAAATTTGTTAAGGTTCTGACAACCTCGACCAATCAAATAAAATAATTCGAAGTGGTCTGTATTCTGTCGAAAGTGCCAGACGCGGATCGCGATTTCGATCTTTTTGGATCTCGTCAGCGCATCGCAGGCAGTTCCGACAGAACACAGGCCAACTTTTACCTGCTGCCTTAACAGCGCGTTTTAGAAAATACCACAAATGGCGCGGTAAACGCCATCTGTAGTACGATGCAACATTTTAGGATTACGTCCAATCAGCTTACTGCCTTTGAACGTTATTTGCTGCTAATATGAAATGTTTGGCAAATCGATATCCTTAATAGTAAAAGGACCTTGTCAAACATTAACCAACTCACAATTTTAAGATTTAAACATTGAATTCAGTAAATTCCTTGTGTTAATTAATACTCAAGCATGCTAATAATAATTAAGACGATGGATTTTACATGGTTAGTGGGTCCCCCTCCTTTTTCCTTTGACAAACAACTTCCTTACAAATTTAATTGTGTTCTGTTTATTAGATTTTCGAAATGTAGATTATTTTTAAGAAAAGTTAATGACAATCAAATACGTTCCCCATGAGACTGTACATAATTACAATGAATTATCGAGGAAAGTTTATTAGCGGTTCCTTATTCCATTTAACGGCAATTATTTGAAATGGAAAGCGGTGACGATGCCGATCATGTAAGCTCAGCATCTATTGTATGTTATTAGATGTGCGTTAAACACTTCGAGTTGCAACAAATGGAAACGGTAGCAAACAGGAACCCAAGTAACAAGGTACCAGGAGACAAACTAACTGACATTCTAACAAAGGAATCAAAACGGTGGAAACTAATAACCAAGTTATAGTTAGGTAGAGCAGCAACAAGGCAGACAGTTACATAAATACATATACATACAAGGTGTCTCACGGTGACCACACATTAGAATATTCGGAAACCACTTCGATTCGAAGTTTAAAAATTTCAACAATAGCGTTATTGGGTAGTTCTCTTCAATTAAAATAGCGGTATCCATGTAGCACATCCCGTTATATCGGAAGTTGACAGCAATTTCGTTATTTTAAATGGAACACCCTGTATATTACGACGATTTTGAATTCTACTTATGATTTTAGGTAGACTATTATACTTCGTTTACTTTCTGTAGCGATGTGACCTTCAGTTTGACCGGCGCAAAGTAGAAAAGAACAGCACTAGGCTAGAAAAGGAAGGAGACAACACTCTTAACCGGTGAGGAGCGTATAATCCGTACAGTACTGCACGGAAAAATTGACCATTTTATCCACTACAACTGCATTGCTCAAATGTGCTGTTATTGGTACCATTTACTACTGAAAATATCAATGAGATGTTTATTTATATTTGAAGACATATTAAAGGCTTTAACGCTTGTTTTCGACTCGCACTACTATTCATGATTGAACAAAACTTTTGGCAGGTACTGTATGAAAAAGTATGTTTAATGAACAAGAGTCGAGAGTATAATGAGCTTTTTTCTTTCTTTTCAGACATTGGAAGGGGCACATCGCTAGAGAAAGTAAATGAAGTATACCTCCTGCAAACTTGCTATTTATTTAAGAAACACCTAGCCCATTGGGATTATGATTCATCAACACGAAAAATAACTTCAATAGATTCTTCCCATGTTACATTACATGAAGTCAGGTTAGGTTATAATTTGGTTAGGTTGGTTTTGTTATATTCGATATATCACCTCCATCCCTTCTGACTCCACCCCGCCCCCACAAAAAACACTTCTGTAGTGTTGTACAAGATCATTCCTACCTCTAGGGCCTCAAATCTGCCTCATGTACCACATTTACAATATTTTGATGAGTGCCACTCACTATTACAGATAATTATTAGATACATACTTGCATACATACATCTGTTATATTCAAAATGAATAATTAATGACTTACAACTATCAACCAATAATGATGAATTAATGTTACTATGTATTATACTGTAATAATTGCTTCTGAAAATTTTAAAATGACTATTGATGGCGTGATTGCGTGATGTAATTGCATATATCTCAATAAATTTGTACTCAAAAAAGTTTCCTTTATCAAGGGCTAGTTTTTATGAAACTTCGGACATCTTTAAAAAGGGACTAAAATGTTTTAGTTTTCGATTAAATGTGCGTAGTTACAACGAGTAATTTTGCAAGTAATTAACTTTAAATACCTACCTACATTTTCTTCCATTAAATGACATCATTTTTTTTTTAATTTTACGTTTTTTATTATTAATTAATTTAGAAATTCGAAAAAGGTTATTAAAACTGTGAGTATGTCTAGAGCACGGAGCTGTTCGGAACTCTTAACTGATTTTGGCGATTATTTTTTGTGTCAATTCGTCAAATATTACAAAACTACAACTCCTTACGACTCCTTACGTGGCTTAATTATCATTTTATTACATTTTTTAATGCTCGACAGCCGTAAAGGAAATGATTTTTTATTTCATTAATGATTAATTAAAAGGGATCAAATGGAATACCATATTTTGAAGGGGCTCTGTATGTACAAAACATAAAATTATATTGGGGTTGCTAGACCACATGGTAGGTATTTTAATCAGTAACTGTATACGGTATGAGACGGTCGAACAGAGGGAAGAGGGAGGGGGTTACCCTGTCGAACACCAAACAACTGTTTTTGATTGGGGACAGCCACGTGGAGAAGCAGTGTGGAGCTGAATATTGAAAATAGGGTAAATGTAAATTAATTTTATAAGTTGTAACATAGCAATCAGTTATTTGAATCAAAGAAATATTGAGGTTAAAAGTGCTTTATTTATTTAAAAACCACAGCCGACGTTTCGCCCAGGTTGTCGGGATTTTTCAAGGCTAGTTTTATTTTCAATTAAAAATATAATTCTGATGGAATCGCTATTAAATGGTAAATAAAATTCTAAGTAACAAAAGCATTGAAATAATAAAATAAATAATTAAGAACCACGTGGCGACAATCATACGCAAACAAATTTATTGATTTTAACATTAGTTATTTAGAGTTTTAATTATACAACGATTTAAGTAATTTTTGTTGATCTTGTACATGTAACATTTTTAACTAAAAAATACTAACCTTGAAAAACCCCAATCACCTGAGAGTTTTTAACCCCAACATTGCTTTGATTCAAAAACACTGAATATAAAATGAAGAATGGTCAAAAGTAACTTAGTAATACCTAAATACAAAACTACGTAATAGAAGTTAAAATTTTGAAATTAGAAGTACCCAAACCAAGTTTAAATTGACAAAATAATATTGACATTTTACTGTTTTTGTTAAATAATCTTATCTAACAAATACATAGGTATATGCAATTAAAATACATATTACATGTATGATAACAAAATTGTTATAAAATTACNCAGCTCCGACAGAACACAGACCAACTTTTACCTGCTGTCTTAACAGCGCGTTTTAGAAAATACCACAAATGGCGCGGTAAACGCCATCTGTAGTACGATGCTACATTTTAGGATTACGTATGCTCCAACAAGGTCCATATTTAAATAGATTTTCTATTTAAATACAAAATCCAAATACTTTTTTGATTTGTTATTTCAAATGTAAATGGAAAAAAGACACTGATGACAAAATAGTTTGTTTAGCGTGAAAGATCAGAGTGAAAACAGGGTTGCAAATAATTTTATTGATGTAAAATCAACATCAATCATTTTATATCAAAATATTCACAATACCATTTATAATCTAATAGTTGTAGTTATCAGATATAAAAAAAATATTTTTAGTTATTTAATCAATTTCGTGATTGGTTTTATGCAATAAAACTTGATAATAATTGAATCAGAAGCAATACACTTAAGAACTCATAAGTATTTTTTTTTATGAAATAGAGAGCACATGTCAGAAACTATTACAAAAGGGATACTAATTGTAAGCTTGACAAAATTATCCGATTAATCAATTTCGAATCAAATATTTCTTTTTACATATAATTTGAACATTTTTGTAGTGTTATTTCAATGTATTAGTGAATTAATTTTATTTAACCTTCTTCTCCTATTTTGTAATCAAAGCAACACTGGGGCTAAAATTATTTTATTTGCAAAAAAAGCCAACGTTTCGTCTACACTGTTGTTAGTTTTCAAGGCTAGTTTCACTTAGCTAAAACTGTAATACTCATAGATTCTGGTTAAGTAGTACATGCTCAGAGATTAACAACCATTAACAAATATTACTAAAAAAATTGTACAGATAAAACTGTGAAACTTAACTAAGAACAAAGTTGTCATCATCGTAAGGTCGTCAATCCTAAGACTGGTTGGACACGCACCTCCACTCTTTCCTATCCTGAGCTAATCTTCGCATTTCCCCAAAACTAGAACAACCCACATCATTAACTATTTGCAAACAGAATCTAATCTAGGTCTACCTCTACCCCTCCTAACTGTTCCTGTTTGTGCCTCTAATATGTCTCTGACTAGACCTTCATGCCTGAGAAAGTGTCCTACCAACCTATCTCGCCTATTTCTTACTGACTTCCATAGAGTCCTCTGTTCTCCTATTTTTTCCAATACCTCTTCATTTCTAACCTTCTCTATCAACAGTATCTTCATCATTCGCTTGTAACATCACATTTCGAAAGCTTCAAACCTTTTCTTTTCCGTTGCACCCACCGTCCATGTTTCGCACCCGTACAGCGCCGCACTCCAAACAAACGCCTTTAACAATATTTTCCGAATTTCTAAATTAACCGTTCGCGAGCATAGAAGTAACTCCTTTTTATTGTTTCATATCCCTGCTACTCCTTCCGTCCTGACTCATCTGACTTCCTAGATACCTAACATAAGCCACTTCTACTAATTTTTCGTCTCCTGTCTTTATATTCGCTCTTTCCACACCTTTTAAAGTAAAACAAAAATACTGGTATGCAGGGGAGAATACCAGTATTTTTGTTTTACTTTTATTTATATTCATACAATACTGTTTTGTCAATACCGCTTCCATTTTATTTAAAGCTATCTCTAAGTCCTCCTTGCTAGATGCTAATATTGCTATATCATCTACAAATCTAAACTATATCTATTTCTACTGTCTTTAGTGATGTTGATAGCGTCTTCGATGTATATATTCAAAATATAATATTTACTTCTCTATAAAAAAGTTGTACGATTAAAATAAATAATTAAAAAGTACGTGGTGACAATCAGTAGCAAACACGAAAAAAATTTCTGCGACCTATACTTTTAGCCTTTAACGTAGGTGTCGCTGGTGATTCTACTATCATCCCTTTGTAGCTTAGTGGTAAAATAGGTAAAACTAGGGACTCAGGTTCGATTCCCAGTAAGGGATGTGATAGCAGCAACAATTTTTCCTCCTTAATTTGATGATATCTATAGAGGGTAAAATTATTTCAAAAATTAATTCACTAATTTGAAAATTTCGAATTATTTGTTCTAATTAGGTATGTATTCTGTTTTTTTCGAATTATTCGTTTTACTTTTCCTCAAACTTTCTTATAGTTTTATAATTTTTAACTTATTTGTAATTAATAATTATCTTTATATTGAAAGATTTCTCGGTAATTTTAATTCTCATCAACTTTAAAGGAAAACCAAAAAAAAAAAAAAATGCGTAATTCCAACAAGAAAAAAGAATAATATCACTGCTGTTCGCAGTTAAATTGCCTCGCAGTATTTAAAGAAGCTGTACTTTATAATCTGACTGCGACATCTACGCTGTAAATTTAATTTCCTTAAAGCAATGATAAATCTTTCAAATAAAAATTAAATTGATGACCCGAAAACGTATAAATACGATATCTTTAAGATTTCACATTTATCAGAAAGCATCCTCTACAATTCTCTGAAGATTAGTTACGCTTAATAAGTTGAGTGACTGAACACAAGAGACTCGCAACAAAAAAATATAAAAGCTGTAAGTACCTGCGTGGGTTGCTTCAATTGCGAAATTAAATTATAATCAAGATAGATACAAAGTAAGTAAGTGAGTTCTGAAAACAAGAGGCCCGTAATTTCTTAGAATCGTATTTGGCTAAAATGTTTTTTAAATTTATAATAGGCGTTTAGGGAAGGTTGATAAAAATCGAGATTTAAAAAAAAAATCAAAAAAATTTTTGCTGGTCTTAAAATTTTTATTGATATAAATACGCGTCAAAGATCATCGACGACCACATAAAACTAATTTTTCTATCCCTCGGGAACAGGTATATTTCTTCTAAACAAAACGCACCCTATGTCCTTTTCTGTACCCCTAACAATGTATGTACAAAATTTAATGATGATTGGTTAAATAGTTAAGGCGTGAAATGGTAACAAACAAACAAACTAAAATTTCCTATTTTTGAACGATTTTATTATATGTATTATAAAAAAAAACAATATTTAGTTTTTCTTCAGGTACCTACAGTTTTCTTTTTCGTATTAATTTTTTTTTAAAGAATTATCTAATTAAATCATTTTTTCATAATTATAATCAACAATAAATATTAACATAAAGATGTACTGTTCGTTTCAAGAAGTTGGAGATATGCCCCTTCCCTTTATTAGGATGCGCCGTAGCATAATTCCAAATTCAATCATATTTGTCTGCGGAGCTCATTTCTCCACCGATCATCGAGCGAGAACTAGACAAAAGTGTACAGTACCATTTGCAAAATTATTTAAACTGCCTCGTTAAAATTTAAGAATATGCTTTATTTAAAAGCATATTTAGCCAAAAATAATAACAAGTGAATTAACTTAACGTTCTACACACCTATAAAACTTTTGCTTTGTTTTCTATTGTTAATTTATATACATTTTTGTTTTAAGAAATTGCTAAACATTTTCGTCTAGTACTGTACAGTTCTGGCGGATCTCCTAAGATCGCCCATCGAGAGCTCTGCTCGTTCAAGCTTGTTCCAACTATTTCTGTCTTGCTCACGCCTAGTGTGTATTCTTTCTATCTTCGCGCAATTTCTTTAAGGTCACAATTCTAACAAATTGAAATGGGCTGTATCTACGTTTTACTTTGTTTATGAATAAATACATTTTTAAGTGTCCAACTAACTTCATTTTCTTCGATAAATCATGATTTTATCTAACTAAAATCATGATTTTCGCGCACCTATACAGCGTTGCCAAATAACTTTTTTATTCTCTATATTTTTTGCTGAAATTTCTAGCAACAGACCTTATAAAGTCATTAAGAGATACATAAATTACCGATAGATTCGATTCAAGTAGTAAAGGTTTGGTATCACCAAAAACCGTCTGCTGATAAGTAAGCGCCAGATTTATTATTTTTTTTTTATTTGCTTTTGTAGACATTAGTCAAACATCGCCTGTTTTTAAGCGATTTAAAAACGATAAGGTGTGTACATCTCATCAAAAACCGTAATTTATCAGGGATTTATGATAATAAAACTCCCCAAAAGGGTTATAATTTAACTTGTGTCGTTTTCGACCGGGCTATTGAGTATATATATATGTGATATTATTTTGTATTTTTATATTTTGCTAACTATTCCCCGTGGCTGCACTCACGAAAATTAATATAGTTTCTTCATAAAACCTTTTAACTCCCTATTCACCTCTACAACGTTTTAATTAATGTAATTCCGGATAGATCCATCTTAGATTTAAAATACAAACGTAACAACATCTCATCCTTAAGGGTTGATTTATAAAAATTGCCGAAACACGTATTTATTTGCTTTAATTAACTATAAATAAAATATTTAGCATATTAACGTTACAACCCCTTTTCAGAGGTCGATTTTTTTAAAATACTAAAATAAGTGTTTGATCTTATGCCAATGAGCATAAATATCAAATTTCATGTAAAAACAAAAATGTCAAAATTTATAACATGAAAATTTTTCCATAAAAAAATTTTATTCGAATTTCCGGATTTTCCCATCTATTTTTAAAAAATTTTCTTTCACACAAACCTTGTCCTGTCAATTACAAAAAACAAAAAATAAATCAGTCAAATCGGTTGAGCCCTGGTCAAGTGATACTCCGTCATATACTTGGCAATTCCTTAGAATTGACAGCTAGGAACAGTTTAAATTTGGGTTTGGTTTTACGTTTTTTTGGGCAATTTCTCCAATTTTTCTCTTTATAAGAATTTTCCTCGAACTTCAAGTAACATTAAAAAAAATCCGTTCTCGAGTTTTGCGCTTAACACATTTAGCGATCCAATTTTTATATATACATAGATTCCACAATGTCCAAATGTCAGTCTCTTAATATAGCAATGTCGATACTTTCTCACAGTTATTTACAATTGGCAAGTAGTACGCTACTGGGAGCACGGAAACGTACAAAAACGTTTCATCGAAATTAATATTTTTGTTTGTCATGTTTTCTTACTCATGAGAACCACTCGGCAGCATTAATTACACATCAAAAGCTCCAACTTGCATGATCGAATCCGAAGTTGAAGTTGTTCATTTCTCTCTCAGGTTACAACGAAATTTTTTGCCTCTTTTCTATTCATTGCTCGAGACATGCATCAATTTCGGTAAATAACCGTAACCGCACACAAAAGAGTATTATTAGACGTTACGAAAAACTTACAGAAATAATACACTTTAATTTATCATAAAACTTGTCTAAATTAAGAACGTTTAACAATACATTGTACCTACAGCGTTTAATATTTAAATCACATTTTGAATTCACATTTATTTGTGTCATGTTGCACTTGGTAAAAATCAGTGCTAACGGGTTGGGTTATGGCTTTCCTAGTAGACATTTGACTAATTTTAAATAATACGTTGTGGACAGTGGCATACATACGTATATTCATTCTATTGACGTATTATAATCATTAAATTTTAAAAGCTAGCCATTTAAAGATGTTTGGGAGGTATGTCAAAATGCTACGAGACAAATAAAAATTCGGAAGAACGTTCCTCAATCAATTCTGAAACTCCTGTAAAAATTACAAATCGATTCATTAAACCGGTAAAAAGTTATTGAAATTTTAAAAAATTGTAATTTTACACGTCATTTTATGGAGATTCGTTAACCGAACAGATTAAATTTATTTTTATTAACAGAAAAAAAGCTACCAGAAATTTCAAACTTTTATAATAAGTAACTTGAACTCTGGAGAATCACTTTAGCGTAAGGTTATTCAAATTCACTAAATGGTTATCGAGGAAAAAATGAAAAATTAGCTGAAAATCTCGTTTTTACTTGATAATATAATGATAATATTTATAATTGTCTGAAATAAATGCAATTTTAAAGTTTTAATTATTATTTAAACATATTAAAAAGTTTTACGCTCATTATTAATAGAGATTGAAACTAAATATTTTTTTGTTTCGAAGTTGAAATCAAGGCATATTCACTGCCAAAAGTCAGTTAAAAATTTTCCATATTATTCGTTATTTCTTATTTTATTCAAAGTTTTTGTTCAAATTCCAAATTTTCTCTCAAACTGTATTTATTTTTTAGTATAGATAGTATTTATTTACCTCATAATATGCTGCAAAACCTAATTAATCACGAATTTCTAATTTTATGTACTCTTATCTCCTATTGTACCTTCCAAACATCCTTAAAGTATAAATCATAAAAAGATTGAGATATCACTTTATAAAGAACGGTAATAATAAATAAAAGCTATGGCCGGTGCTGCCTAACATTTACCCAAGAACTGGTGGTTTTGAATAAAAACAAAATGTCTGTAATAATTTCATTAAAAATATCACATCGTTCTATTGGGATCCGTCATATGGACATACACCATCTGGTGGCAAAATTTATAACTCGAATGAGGGAAAAATTTACATAGGAACTGTGCACTAAAGCAACTACGATAAATTTTCCCTAATCGACGCCATGTTTTAAGGCTCCTCCCATTTGACGGATCCCAATAGGACGAGGTCCGAGGAGAAAACCATCGGGGACGGTGTAGAGAGAGAGGGTTAAAAGTAGCTAAAAGAGAGCCAGCTAAATAGTTTGTAAAAAATCTATTTTCATACTTATACGTACAGTTTCCTTTTTGTATTAGAAAAGTCAAATTATAATACATGTATGTATAACTAGGTGCAGTTATAAATAAATTTTTATCATCACGTACCCACTTGATAAGAATACCGAACAGATAATGAATGATTAAAATGTCCTCAAATTATTTAATCATTATACAAACTTGTTATTCTAATTTCTTATGTCCCACAAATGTACACAACACGGGTGCATAATAAATTTGAGACTTTTGCGAATATATTGCAAGAACAACATACAACTATACCCAAAAACAATTATGCAATAATTTTAATCAGTTTTATAATTTAAACAATTTTTTATCTTCATCATAAGCGAAGATGTGCAAAATGGGTTTTCAAAACAATTTAAATACAAATAGAATAATTCGAAGTGGTCTATATTCTGTCGAAACTGTCAGACGCGGATCGCGATTTCGATCTTTTTGGATCTCATCAGCGCGTCGCAGGCAGCTCCGACAGAACACAGACCAACTTTTACCTGCTGTCTTAACAGCGCGTTTTAGAAAATACNAAAAATTAATTAATTATCTTTAGCTAGATCCAGCTTGTACAGGAGCGGACGATACCTACATCCAGACGTCTCGGTGTTTTCCTGTTTATGTATTAATTCGATATTTTAACTAGAGATGTGCAAAATGGTTTTTTAAAAGTATTTAAATACAAAATGCAAATACTTTTTTGATTTGTTATTTCAAATGTAAATGGAAAAAAGACACTGATGACAAAATAGTTTGTTTAGCGTGAAAGATCAGAGTGAAAACAGGGTTGCAAATAATTTTATTGATGTAAAATCAACATCAATCATTTTATATCAAAATATTCACAATACCATTTATATCCCTACTTCTTCTTCCGTCCTGACTTCCTAGATATCTAAAATCAGCCACTTCTTCTAATCTTTCGTCTCCTATCTTTATATTTACTCCTTCCCTATTATTTCCTCTCTTGTATGCCAGTATTTTTGTTTTACTTTTATTTTATTTCATACAATACTGTTTTGTCAATACCGCTTCCATTTTATTTACAATTACAATTCATAATTTAAACAATAAATCACCTAATACAATTAATTAAAACTCTAATTCGAAAACTTTCTCCACGGGCAACATTCCTAGATAAACGTTTGGCTTGGGACTCACAAAATTGTTGTTTTTGTTACAAAATAGATTATTCGTTAACAATGAGCAATTAATCAAACGCTTTGGCTAATTAATGCATAAAACAATAATGAATACCATTCAAGCACTGATATTAATGAATTATGCAGCCCATAAAGTTCTAAGCAATTTTTTTTTTATGTTTTCGTGGAAGAGGGGAAATCTTCAAAAGACACGCAGCCGTCCGTACGACTGCAATAAAAACCAAAGAAGAATTTAAAACAGCAATTACTATCATTAATATAGATACATCAGGTTAAATAATAACGGGCCCATGTGAAAGCCTTGTGGTACTCCATACAATGCATAAATAGGAAATGAAAAGTGATTTTTATATTTCACTATTTGAATTCTCTGCGATAAATAACACTCAATCCAATCATGCGTTTAGTCAGTCGCTCAATCCTAAAAAACATTTTCTAAATTTCAAATTGTCTTGCGTTACCTGACGTTTCTATATCAGACGTAGGGGTATTTTGTAAAAATTCATGCATGTACATATATAACTTCCATATCTTTCTAAATTATATATATTATTTAATTATGTAGTTATTCATGAAGTTTTTACAAACTTTTTAAAAATCAACTTTCAAATTCATTTGTTTTTCCATAAAATGTCCGTTAGAAATAACACGATGAAGAACAGTGATCGTCGTCTATCTAATGCAATATAGAAACGGAAATTGTTTCTATTATTATGAGCCCAAATCTAGTTGGCTAGTCGGCAAAGCCAGCAGCAGCAGAACCGGCTTTAGGCAAAAATTTATAGGTGCAATGACTTCAACGCTTATTTTTCAAATTAACACCGGTGCCTACGTTTGTTTGTTTGTTTGTTAAAAAGAGATGAAGGATTGTATTGCTTTTACATATATTATAATAATTTCATTTTTACATAATTCGTCAATTTATTTTTACTTCCTTGAATGTAGTTTCACTATTTTTAATTATCTACTTGTTTGAACCGTTTACAAATCGTACATCATTTTCTCGATATTATAATCAACACAAGCAATTTCTATGACATATAGATGATACACCTATGCAAAATTTCTTTTTTTTTTTAGTAAGGCAACATCTCGATTACAATAAACTTGGCTATTCAACGTTTGGTTCTGGTTTCTAAAGGTCAACAGCGAATCTGTTTTAATTGCCAATTAAAATAGTGCAAAAACTCGGTACCTAAAGACTTTTTTTAACAAGCAAAACATCAAATTTGCATACCTACAAAAGCAAAGAAAACAAATGAATGTTTCTATAACTTTCTCAAAATAAATTCCACCATTTAAAAGGTGTGAAAATTTGGTAAAGTTTCTGCCACACCGCCTTTCAGAAATATGTCCCAATTATGAAAAAACTGTATAAAGAAATCGAGGAAAAAAGAAAAACATTTCTATTAAATCTCTCTAAGGGAGCTAAAATTATTTATTTAATTCTCTTTATATGTCTTAGTTTGTGACTTCCTAACGAGACATTCTAACACTACGTAAAAATTAGAGGTAGTGTTGTGTTTTCCTACCGTAACTGTAACCCTATGAACCTAACCTAACCACTATTTTGCAGTTTCGCTTAAAAACTCAAACCATTGATTCTATAATTGGAGTAGATTTGAAGAAAATCTATGAAAATTTGATTTAAATGTAAAAGTTAGAGAAATGGAAAGGGATGGATTTAAGGGCGGAAATGAGCATTCCAGTTGAAAAATTCGAGTTATAGTTGTAGTATTATAATTAGTTTTGAATGTATTTATTTACAATTATTTTTCGTCAGTAAAAAAAAATTATCATCATAAAGTCGTCAGTCAGACTGGTTGGATACGCACCTCCACTCTTTCCTATCCTGAGATAATCTTCGCATCCTTAATTATTTGTGAACAGTAATCTAATCTGGGTCTACCTCTACCCCTCCTAACTCCCGCTTCTGCCGCTAATATGTCTCTGATTAGACCTTCATGCCTGAGAAGGTGTCCTACCAACCTAGCTCGCCTACTTTTCTTTGACTTCCATAGAGTCCTCTGTTCTCCTATTATTTCTAATACCTCTTAATTTCTAACCTTTTCTACCCACGTTATCCTCATCATCCGCCTATAACACCACATTTCAAAGACTTCTAATCTTTTCTTTCCCGCCCCGCCCACCGTCCATGTTTCGCACCCGTACAGAGCCGCGCTCCAAACTACACCTTTAAAAATCTCTGCTTTATACCCCTACTACTACTTCTTCTTTCCTGACTTATCTGACTTCCTAGATACCTAAAATCAGTCACTTGAAGTACATTGAAAAATCTAGTTTAAATTTGCATTAGTAACATCTATATATGTTATTTATAAATGCTCTTACATTATAATTTTATTAGACTGTTAATTACAGTTAGATTTTCTTTTCTTTGTTTTGTTCTAATAACATTTAAAATCTAAACTCCTAAACGACAGAAATGCAGCAAATGAAGCGGTTAATAAACTTAAACAGATGTACGTATGAATCTTGAAGAAAATTTAATCCGTTATTTTTTGAATATAGAGGTGTTTCTTGCTATAAACATACATACGAAACTTGCTCCATTACCATTACATACTGGCAAGACACAAGTTGTTTTGCTGGAGGCCACACATGAGTAGAATAGATAATAAAGTTATTTTAAATCACCGATAAACGTTAGAGAAAAGTGTATTTTAAAGAGAATAAAAGCATTTTTGATGCAGCACGAACGCGATTTGAATTTAAAGCATTTCATGAAGGGCTTGTTTGTTACAGGACAACTAAATACATATTTGTAGATACATATTTACAAACAACGAAACAGTAAATAGTAAATGGGACAGGCAACAATTTCAGGCTTTTACATTATTTCTCATTGAAATGCTATTTCAGCTACAAATTATGTTCTCTCAATTTTTCTTCGCCACTACTATTAGCGCCAGCTTGATGGCCTCTCTAATCGTTTTTCACTGACAAGCAAGAGGCTGAATAAACGACAAAATGGGTAAAAGTACCTTCTCTCAGATACAAATTATGGCCCTTTCGGTATTTTACATTGTCATTTCCATTTTGAGATACCACATATGCAGTGCCAGTTTGATAGCTCTCCATTTGTTTTTCACAAATTAGCTCGAGGCCGAACTAGCAACTAAATAGTAGAAATACCACCTTCCAGGGACAAATTATAGTCCCTACGGTATTTTTCTTTGCCTTTTCCATTTAGAGATACCATATATGCATATGGCCAGTTTGAAGTCTCTCCAATTGTTTTTCACAAATTAGCTCGAGGCTGAACTAGCAGCTAAATAGTAGAAATACCACGTTTTAGCGACAAATTATAGTCCTTACAATATTTTCCTTTGCCATTTCCATTTCCATTTTGTTTTAACGTATCACGTCACATTTTTTTTGTATATAGATTAATATATGTACATAAATATAACTTTTTGAATCGGCGTTTTTTCACAAAATTCATTTTATAGTTTATATTTCTATTTTATACTCTCTGACTGAGCATTATATTGTCTTTTACTTTATTTTAGATAGCTGAAAGTAACTATAGTCCCCTCCTAATTCCCGTTCATGC
>NW_020439389.1:96944-105536 GCF_000699045.2 Agrilus planipennis | reverse complement strand
TTACTACTGAAAATATCAACGAGATGTTTATTTATATTTGAAGACATATTAAAGGCTTTAACGCTTGTTTTCGACTCGCACTACTATTCATGACTGAACAAAACTTTTGGCAGGTACTGTATGAAAAAGTATGTTTAATGAACAAGAGTCGAGAGTATAATGAGCTTTTTTCTCCCTACCTACGATTTTGCCAACTCGCATCCAAGACATTGGAAGGAGAACATCGCTAGAGAAAGTAAATGAAGTATAGCAGTATTAGCATCTGGCAAGGAGTTAGAGATAACCTTAAGTAAAATGGAAGCGGTATTGACAAAACAGTATGGATAACAAGCAAAAGTACCAACAGCAAAAATATTGGCATGCGAGGGAAGAAAAAGTAGGGAAAAAAGGAATATAAAGATAGGAGACCTAAAATTACAAGAACAACAAAGTATAACACAGAGTCGAGTCGCCTTCAATAAAGGTGTATGTTTGGAGCACGGTTCTGTACGGGTGCAAAACAAAAGGTTAGATTTAATTTCACGTACGGTAATACAGGTATAGGTGATTTAGAATGTCATGAACCTTCGGAAGCGTGAATGGCGGACCTTACCGCTATAACACTGAACATTTAAAAAACATTGCCTCGGTTGTTATTCTATTGATATTTGATATTGAACAAACAGAGGTCAAGGTTCAAGTAATTCTAAATTGCCTGTAATACCTACACGCCAACTTTATTTTATCAAAAAAACCAAAGAACATGTACTTTAAATTGCTTGGGATGCACCATATAAACAATAAAAAATCCGGTACCTAAATCACAGTAGAGTGACTAGATGGGTATAGTATTATACTATATTTCCGCTAAGTGAACAGATGAAAAGCTTTTAAATGAAGTCGAATAGAACGTCAAGAGACCTAGAGATGTGGTAAAAAAACAAGTCGAGGGGAGAAACATAAAGACCCGATAAGTCTCGATATCATCGCAGCAGGCCGTTAAGAATAGGGGAAAAGATAAAAGTCGGATAATAAACGACAACGACGACTTTGACCAATTATTAATTTTTAGTTTCACGATTGCACGCCGCGCAGTAAACAACAATAATAAGCCTTGCAAAAAAAGAAATTATATTTTCATACCGAAGCACTCGAATTATAAAGTTTATTATTAGTTTGAAGCAGCTGATCAATTTAAAAAAATTACTTATTTCGTTTTATTAACCCAGTGCGCTAAATCTAACGAATTGCTAGTACTATTTTATTTTGGTCCAAAAACAAACAGAAATAAGCAATGATAGGTTTTATTATCGAAGTTATAAGTAGAGGTAATTCAATATTTCATGGGCCTTCACATTCGCGAGAGACGAACCTTATTGCTTTCACATCATCATATGAAAACATTTGTTCAGCTATTAGAGGTTAGAGGTAATATAGAATGACATGAACCTTTGCCTTTTAATTTAGCTAAAGTTTATAATAAGTACCTCTTCATGATAGGCACGTAACCCAACAGTACAGTTCATCGATTTCAATCTCATTGGATATCAACAGAACAACATAGACAACTCCGACAGAATACACACCCACTCTACCTAGTGCCTTAAGATAGTGTTTTATGAATTTCTACAGACAGAGTGGTAAACGCCATCTGTAGAATATTGTTACATTTAGAGGAATTCAAAAATGTACCTATTGCTATTAACCCTATTCTTTTCATAATTTAGTTTCAGTAGATCCTGAAAATTATGAAGATCAATATGTTTTCTTAATACATAAGTAGGTAGGTAAGCTTCAAACTGCATTTAATAATTTCCAAGAGAAACGAGTAGACAGATGTATTGTTATAAGGGTCTACTTTTACAACAATTAAAGGTAGATAATTTTAATTATTATTTTAATATTATTACTGTACCTTACAGGTTTATTACATTATACCCACATAAGGTATATATGTATATATTTGTATATTGTATTTACTATATACATATGTAGATATTAGTTAAAAAGGTAAAATGGGTACATAAATCGGTAAAAACATAGTTCTATTATAATTGGCAAAAGTGCCACAGGTTTAGATATATTAACGAACAGGGCAATAACTTTCTATGCGAAATAGAAATAATGTGAAATATAAAGAAGAACACAAAGTTAGGAGGTAGTGTGCCTCTGTATGTGAGTATTCTTCAATATGAAAATACACTATACAGTCAACTCGATCTTGCTCTGTGCTTGAACGTGTGTATATGTATTTTGTATTGTAGGCGCGTGTTTGTATGTGTCTAGATTGGCCGCCCGAGAGAAAATCATCGGGTCAGTGTCTCATACAAGCGGACAAACCTATTAGCACACATTGAGCTTCTAAACAAAAGGTTTTCGACGAGAATAACAGGCAGCGGGAAAAACAGGTTTATTGGCTTGTTCACTTCCAAAAAATCCGTATTATTAAGACGATAATTAACTAACAAATTAAGTTACAAATTAAATAAATGAAAAACTACATTATCTGTACTTATAATTAACTGTAGGTGAGTCATATTGCCAAATAAAAATAAGTTTCAAAATCCAATATTAATAATTTACACAAATTTTGCTATTTTAAAAATATGAAGTTATTAATTACGTAAAACGAATTTTTTTATATGTACATATGTATAGTCTACTTTTAATCGTGACTTCGTGAATTCGCTTTTTGATGTTTAATTTTACACTTTCCCTTTCTGAATAATTATTTAATCATTGCGTTTATATCAAGCTATCAAAGTGTAGGTAGTACACGTAATTCCACACATAAAATACTACAATTGATAGCAGCAAAAATTCATAATTAAAATTAATGATAAACACAATTAATTAATACGTTTAATAAGAATGACAATGTGTATTTCGTGAACACATACAAAAACAAATGTACAAGACTGTCCCCGATGTAAAAATTAAAAGTCACTACTGCTGTTTATTACTACCTTTTTATCGCTTAATAGCAGTGGCGGCGCGTAAGTATTGCTCATTATGGTGTTTTATAAAATCCTATAAACAGCGCGGTAAACACCATCTGTAGTATAATACTACAAATAGTGGAATTCAATATGTTTAACAAAGTTCAACATTAACATAGATGGATATCGATTTGTTGGACTCAATAATATCGTTAAACATAGTGCATTCTACTAAATGTAGCATTGTACTGCAGATGGCGTTTAGCGCGGCGTTTGTAGGACTTCATAAAACGCAGTCACAAGGGAATATATAGAATAATCGGTGTTTTGTTGAAGCCGGCAGCGGCGTTTTGATTACAAGCAACAAGATCAAAATCACGATCAACGTCTGGCTGTTTTTCTATTAATATTTTCGTTTTTATAATCTTTTAAAAGAAAGGTGGTGGGTTATTTGACAGGTACTAATATGCAGCCCCACATGCATCCTAGATATCGATTTTACGGATAGAAGCTCGTTCAACCTAACATTGATTATTTCATTGTTATTTATTATGGCTACGCTCGCGTGTTATCAGTTAGCCCATTAAAAGTAACCTAATTATTCTACAATTAATGTTACCATCACGAAATAAAATAAACGCTTTTTAGTAAGTTAACGCAAAAGAATACCTCGCTAATAATAATGCTGCAAAAATTGCCGCCATATTCAGTTTGTGTATTAAATGACACGTCTAATAACGACATCATCCACTGCTGTCATATTTTGTCTACCCGGTTGCATTACTGATCCAGATTCGAAGTAAATAATGAAAAATGTTTTATTGTAATATACTTAGAATTAATAATAAATACGAGAAGCTCTTATTTGTATTAATGGTTTTATCAAATTTGTGTTAATCAGTTGATTGTTTTTGATAAACGTTGAGGACCGCTACTTATGAATAGGGTGCTGAACGTAGACACTTACATACAAACGACTGCTCGAAGGGTTCGAGAACTCATTTACATTGAAAATAGTTGGAATAAAACAATTAAATGGCGTTGCAATTGTGAATTCTCGCAAGATCGAACACGCATTGTTCGGTGCGCATGTTTTGTCGTCAATATTATTTTACGTACAGAATGCGGTTTAAAAATAATTCCCGATTATATGAAAAAAAAACATCAAAAACAAAGGAACGAATATAAGCGCAAACGATATTAAAATAGTTGCCAACCTCTTGAATATCAACACATAAATTCGCGACAAATTGGGAAATAATTAACATACATATACTGTAGCAGATTAATTCTTATCACTTATTCTAAAATTTGAAAATTATTTTATAACAGTACTGAAGCCTTGTAATTGCAATAGAATCATCACAGGCGTCCATATTTATTTCCTAACCTAACATAACCTAACCTTACCTACCTACCTATACAAATGTTTAATTTAATAGCCACTGCTAATAACAAACAACAGAAATAATTTAATGTAAAGATATACAGTACAACCTATGCAACTCGAACATCAAGGGAAAAAATTCGAGTTTTCGACTTATGGAGGATTTTGACTTGTAGAGGTTAGGATTTATTCTTACTAATTTTGAGTTGGAGAGGTGAAATAAAAAATAAAAGTTTCGAACCATAGACGTAATAAGTTTCAAATTATCGAATTGTAAAGGTTGTAAAACAAAACATTGCTATGTTCGAGATACAGAGGTCCAATTCAATTTTTCGAATTATAGAGGGAAAATATGTATCAAAATGGTTTGCAGGGATTCACTGATTATTTCGACTAATAGAGGGATGGGATTTCGAGTAATGGAAATTTAGGGGCTTGAAGGGAAGGGACCAAAAATTTTTTTCGGTTGAACTCAAAGATGTTCTACTGTATGACAATAATTAATAGGAAAAAAAACGTCACTCATATTGTGCATACTTAAACCACTTCATTAAAAATTTTCAAAATATTTGAGCAAACAGACAATCAGGTACCTATTAGCTGTATTTTATTTGTTTAATAATTTTTTGTTGTGATTTATTCGTCATGTTGGCAAGACTATTACAATTTGTGGTATAACATAAGCCACAGATAAAATAACAAAAATAGATATGAATCAATATCATAATAATTGTTACTAACAGCGAGCATTTCTGAAACCATCACTTACTATTATTATTGTTATTATTATTAAAANACGAATTAATTTTTTTTTTCAAATGGAATGACTCATATTAAATGAGACCGATCGATGCGAAATTAAAAGCCTTTGACTGACATATATCAAGATTTGAGATATTCAAATATTCCAATACTGAAATAAAATAAAGTAATATTTGAAACTGTGCACCTTACTATTTTCTTTTTAAATACATATAAGTACGTAAATAATAAGTAATTACAATTGTAAGCTAATAATTGATCAGAAACAAGGAGAAAATTACGACTATTAATTACGATACTCGAACCTTGTTACCTGTTTGTTTATAAATATTGTTTTGTTCAGTTTTATAAGAATGTTTAATTTTTAGTAGCAGCAAATGCCCGCTAGATGGTGATACACTGTCCGTACATGTAATATGTTTAAAGTTAGGAAATAGGTAACAAAAAAAATTAGAAATCAAATCGAATTGAACAAAAATGAGATAGAAAGTAACGTTAGGTAGGTTGTTAATAACACAGTATTTTGATTGTAAATGCCGTAAAATTTAAAAATACAATTTTTCCTAGTTAATTTGAGGTTATCTTTCGAGGGTAAGTTTAATTCACTAATACAACACGTTAACTTCCTTAAGATAACTTTGGAAGGAAAATTTAAATCTTATAAAGAACAGAATTGTTATTGATTTTTTGTTGTAACAAATTTTGCTTTAAAAATATAAGAACTTTTGCTCGTGTTCTCAATATGGAAAAATTTAGTTTTAATTTCAACATAAAATGTATTTTATAGTGAACTAGTTCTTCCCCCTGCCCCCGGAAATTTTTATTGCTGCACTATCACGTAGTGTCGGCCATCATTCTTTTCTAATTGTTGCAGTTGTCGGCCTTCATTCTTTTTCAATTGTTGTCGCATTGTCACTAATGTCGGCCATTATGGTTTTGTAATAGATGTATAGTAACCAATAATTAAAATTTAAAGAAATTGTTGGTAAATTGGTATGCAACACATTGTACACTTCAGCTTAAGTAATTGCTGATACTAACTTTCATTTACGTAATACTACTTTGTCCTGTGCTGACAGCATTCATAATTTTTTTATATGTAATATTCTTTTTGAATAACATTTCCACCCTGTCTGGTAAAAAATTTCACTCAAAGAAAGCATTAAATTATTAAATTAATTGACACTGATTCAAAATACATGTACGTATTTACTGTGAAGTTGCTACGGAAAGTCAGCCATAATAATTAAGCCACGCCTCCATGTCAGTTCGCAATTGCGTCAAATTGCTCGTTTTCTAGCTCAAACTCACGCTTGCTACCTATGCCTTCAATTGAATTAACAATTTATTATAATTACGAATGCACACTTACAAAAAAAATCTCAAAGGATTAATGCGTTATCTGAACTCATGGAGGCATGAAAATCCATTCGGGCGAAACGGAGTATGTATAGGAAAAGGACATGAAGAACAGATAAAACTATGAAA
The DNA here is from genome assembly GCF_000699045.2 of Agrilus planipennis. NCBI lineage: Eukaryota > Metazoa > Arthropoda > Insecta > Coleoptera > Buprestidae > Agrilus > Agrilus planipennis. The sequence continues at coordinate 98,981 of NW_020439389.1, read as the reverse complement.
CGAAACTGACGAGTAAGGCTCACCCACTGAAATTTTCCTAATAAGAAATAATGGAATGAATCATAATCTGAAATTACTTTTCTCAATTTTTAGTTATTTATTTTAAATGGAACTTTTTAAATGTTTTTAAAAATATGTAGGTACTTTTTTCTATTCTAGGTACAATAACTATTTTTAATAATTGTTATCTAGTCTGAATTTAAGTTAAAAACAAAATAAAAACAAACTAAAGCTCTCCTTCCAATGCCCTTTTAAACAATACGAATCCGAAAGATTCCAGTTTTCATACAAATAATTTAAATATTCTTAGTTGCATTGTATTTTGTACTAAATGTCTATTTTTTTCAGAGAAGATATACATAGTGTACGCAAAAATCCATACATATTTGCCGTGAGTACAGTGATCACATCCGAATCTTAACATTATAAGATATAGTCGATTCACATAGACAAAGATACAGCGTGGACGATGCAAACAAATAAATATCGGTCGTAGGCGGATCTTCGGAATATGGCCGCTCGTTTACCGTCAGCTGTTTCCTATCAAAACCCAACCGTAAGCCTCTGACGCAGAAAGCGTAATAACTATTATCAGTTACGCCCATTATGACAGTCCACGCGCATCGATTTGGCATCGTGTACCTTTCTCTAAGTTAATAGACTACTACATTTTACTTTTTTGTTGTTACTGTTTTCCAACGCTATTTTGTTATAATAAACAACAATTAATTGTTATAATTATTGCATACGTTTGCATCCATGATTCATGCTTTAAAATCATGGAAGGTCCGATACCTATTATTTTTATTGCACTTGTTAATGCTCGGTAATGGACCTTCACTTGACAAAAGCGAAAATTTTGAGGTACCTATTGGTTATAGAAATAAATAATATTGAAAAAACATGTTGGGCTATCTTGGGATCAACATGGACAAACGACCGATACTAATCTCGTCGAAAAATTCGCATTTGGGGGTGCCAACTTCATAAAGTTCACAAGCTGTACTGTATTTTTAAAAATAATTTAACAGCTGTTTGAATGAGACCGAGTAGTATCTAAACCATTTCGTTTCAGCATGAATTACAGTATCTATTTTGCTATGGGCATAATGCGTACATTATTCAAAGCCGGAAATATCGAAACCTATATTTGACAGTCTTGTAAAACGAATTAATTTTTTTTTTCAAATGGAATGACTCATATTAAATGAGACCGATCGATGCGAAATTAAAAGCCTTTGACTGACATATATCAAGATTTGAGATATTCAAATATTCCAATACTGAAATAAAATAAAGAAATATTTGAAACTGTGCACCTTACTATTTTCTTTTTAAATACATATAAGTACGTAAATAATAAGTAATTACAATTGTAAGCTAATAATTGATCAGAAACAAGGAGAAAATTACGACTATTAATTACGATACTCGAACCTTGTTACCTGTTTGTTTATAAATATTGTTTTGTTCAGTTTTATAAGAATGTTTAATTTTTAGTAGCAGCAAATGCCCGCTAGATGGTGATACACTGTCCGTACATGTAATATGTTTAAAGTTAGGAAATAGGTAACAAAAAAAATTAGAAATCAAATCGAATTGAACAAAAATGAGATAGAAAGTAACGTGATATTCCTACCGAGGTATTAGGTGTTACTTATAATAGACACACACTGTATTTGTAAAAGGCAATTTAATTAAATTATTGTATGTGAAAGTCAATTTAAGCAATAAAATAAGCGACTGCAATATTCTAATCGCAATTAGGTAAATAAATAATAAAAATTATTTAATATAAAACAATGTTGAAATTAACGCCAAAGGGATAAATATTTTATTTAATGGAAAACCAGATGTTCGAAACATCGATTAAATAAAATATTTTTCGTTTAACTTTAACTCTGATCTCAATATTAATATTATTTTCCTTAACAGTATAATTTCTTTATTCTTTATTCGTAATACTGAAATATTTTCGTAGTATATTTAATAAATAAACTCAAGTAACAAATATTTACAAAAAGCATATTTGTGATT
>NW_020439389.1:85798-96424 GCF_000699045.2 Agrilus planipennis | reverse complement strand
GCTAAATTCCTTTTTAATTATTATAATAAACAATAAATATTACCATAAAAATGTTTCAAGGTTTTACTTTTCTTAAGAATAATGGCATTTTTAACTTCATTTTCTAAAATTAATAATGATTTCACTTAAAAAAAATCAGATTGATTAAAAAACATGATTTTAATCAGCTGATTTATATCCTCTGAACCCTGATTAATAGTAATACATAAATGTAAATAAATCCTTGAATACCAAGCTGAAAACAAAAAGAAATTCTTTCTACCCAAAATTCAAAAATTCGCCGCAAACGTTTATTTTTACGTATTTTACACAACATAAACAAAACAATAAAACTTATTTAAATTTCATAAAACGTAGACGTAGGTATGTCATTTTTTAACATAATTTATTTTCTTAATTTAAAATTTAAATTTAAAAATTGTCACTGCATTATTTCAGTAACGGAATTGTAAATGCAATTTTCTTCATAATAATACTCTCTTATCTGTACATATGTATATATAGGAACATTGGTATATACTAAATAAATTTATAGATACCTAACATGATAAACTAAGTAAATAATTCATAAAAATATTAATTTTAACGTTACTACGAAAATTTAGCTAGGTATGGTATAATGTATCTTTAACGTAACTTTGATTGTATATAGGTACTACATGATTATCTGTTTAAAAATTGTTTCTATAAAGAGTTCTAATCAAATCCATTTTGTAGCTTTCACAAACACATACAAACCACGAGCGAATAAATGCATGTATACAATCGTGTACGTTTGCGCCTGTGTGTGTACGAGCAAGAAAATAGAATAAACGACGAGAGCGGAGCAAATTAGTGGGGAGAAGGGATAAACGAAAAAGAGCGAGACGCTATTCAAGCACGCGGACGTGCGTTAGAAAAGGCAGGAGAGAGAGAGAGAGAATAATAATCGAATAAATACTACTTCTTACCTCGCCGTGATCCATCCGACCTTCAGGTGTGTTTTCCGGAAGGAAATACAATCGCAAACTTGCCAAAATTTGTTCACTGTTTTTGTCTATCCACAACAATTGCAACTCGCCTATGCACACTAGATCCGAATCGGACCAAAGTTTAACAAAGAAAAACTCACTTAACCTCACAACACGATTTACACCGTTTTTCGAATATTTGAACGCCTTGTAGAACGTGTACGGCCCATGCTGGCCACACGGCGACCCCACCAGCTGAAAAATCATAAAAAAAAAATAACCGATAATTACATTGTTAATTCGTAACAATAATAAAAAAAAATCAATAGGTACTATCCGCATAAAATTTTTAGTTATTAAACGGCAATAATGTCACGAAACAATGGAAGCAAATTTGTTCACGTTTATATTCAAATAAATATACGCGTATGAATAAGCAATCGATAAATTCAACTACATCAGCGAAACATTACTTACTTATTTGCATACATTTGTAATGTTTTTATTATTTGAAAATTATAATTACATATTGTATAATTTTTATAGGTGGTACCCATGTATGTCGGTATATATAAATAAGTACAAAGAAAGAAACGTGTCTATTAGAAAGTAAATATAATAAATAAAGGTGATACTTGTGTAGGTGAACTGTACATTTTAACACATATATAGGTATATATACTGTAATTTATATAAATACGTAGGTGTAGGTAATAAAATATTAGGTGAAAATTAAAAATACACACAAACAATTCACTAACAAAAAAAAGCTGATACGATAACTTTTAAATATCAATCGTAGACGAATCACAAAAAAGTAGAGACTATTTAAAATTTGTCGACTGTTGCATCTTTGTTTGTTTGTATCGAATTATTTAAAAGAGACAATTACAAAAACAATAATTACAATCGAATTATGCTGCTGCATTGTTATTATTATTATTAGCGGTCGCAACAGTGAAAATAAGTATAATAATAAGCGTTTTGATATTGGGAAACGTTATTTTTCACTCAAGGCTCCTTAATGGTTCACGGATTATGTCTTTCACTTTTTAAACACCTTGTTTGGAGCATGTTCAGCGAATTTCTAGTCGCAATAACAACGGCCCATTTCAATGCAAACGTATTCTAATAAATACACACACACATACACGCACACACAGAGACAAAATCCGAATAAACGATAAAAATAATACGTACATTTTATATACGCATACATAATAAATACATACACACAACTACATAAAAATAATAGGTACAAAGTAGTTGTTTATCTATGCGCAAGGAACAGCTAGGTGTTACATGCAATGAACATAATATATAGAATATTAATTTGACAATTTAACAAATAGTAATAAAAGATAACAATTAAAATAAAACAGCATCATCTATTAAAACATACTCCCCGTTGGTTTAATTTTGTTTTGAACAACAATGATAAATCGAACACGAATTGAAATTAAACTGATTGGCATTTATGAATTTTTAATGAACTTCTCTGTGCAAGGATTAAAAATAAATTGTTAACCTGTAATAACCTCGACGTATGAGCAGATCCACGTTTCTTATGGAAAATTGACATGTAAAATGCATTTTATTGCCTTACCTGCACATTTTCCGTGTCCATTTTTCACATTTAATTTATCCACACTCTTTACTTAAGTATTAGGAACACACGGCACGCCGTTGGCACATCTCTACTTTGTAATATTTACTCTAATTATGTGACGTCATGAAACGATACAGAGCTACATTCGTAAACTGCCGCATTGTTTCGTGGTAGTTCGTGAAACAGGCGTTCGGATTGTGGACTACGGCGGGGTCGCGACAGAGGAACGAGACAGAGATGGAGAACGAAGCAAACGGCTGCAACGCGCGCGAAACGATGATGGAACAGGCGGTTGTGGAAGAGAGAGGGGAGAAAAGCGCGCAAGAATATATAACAAAAGATATTGGAGAAAAAGAGACCCGGGCGGGCAACACGTTGCTTGCTTGTTTTTTTTTTTGTTATTTAATAATCGTTGAAAACGCAATTAGACGTTTTAACGATTTTGTTATTATTGGCTTTGCAACCAAGAAAGATGGTGCATAGGGAATGAGAAATATCTCTACGTGGTGTTTGACTATTTCATGTTTGTTCGTATGTTCATGTTAGGTACTTATACATGTAGGTACCTACCTACCTTCCTAAAAATGAACAGATTTGATTCCAATCTCCAGTGAGGATGCAGACGCTTTATATTATGTATAACTACTGACATACGGTTGGTCGTAAATATTTTTGACCCTTGTACCTGTCCAATTAAAATTTATGTTAAAATGTAATATAAGCCTAAGAGAGAAGTTATTCAACGTATTAGAAAGTTCGACTCGTACGCCGAAGGTTGCGTACCTTATCAAATTATTTGCTGTGCTAAGTTGGTATAACTACATATTTCGAAAAATTATTATTTTTCTTTGTCAAATTAAAATAAATAAGAATTCGACATTTATTTACAGTTAATATCTCATAAATATATGTATATGTTTGGAATTTCACGGAAAAAAAAATATAATCATATAGGACAGAAGTTTTTATGAATCTCCTCATGAAAATCCTGGATCCGCTCCTGTGCTCCTGTACTGAAGGGTTGAAGGACGGACGGTTGGGGCTGGTTTTATAATAAATTGGACTAAGTACTTAATCTTTCTATCGGCGTTTGGTTCATTATTCCACGATTATTGTTTTAAGAGATATAAGCTTTCAAAAAGAGATTTGTTTTCGTTTTCAAGATAGATAGATATATCAACAAAAAGAAACAAAGCAGTAATTTTAAATAATTAGCAAACGATTTTTCTAAGCGTCGAAATAAGGCAAAATATAAATTACACAATACCTAACCTAATAACAATCAAAGTTGAGTAATTTCCATGATTACGTTAAATAAACAAATAGAAAAGTAGACAAAACTTTTAAACATTTCTTTTTTTTTTATAACCTACATAAACAGGCAATTTAATAATTCATTTCATTTGTAAATTTAAATATGTATTTACGTATATTTTTATATTATTTATCGAAAATTTCCAATTTCCAATTTCAACTTTTTTGAATTCTCAAAAACAATTGGAAACAGCGTTGTAAAAGACGAGTACGTACGCCCTTGGCTATAATCGGTCAATAACATCAGCTCCTGTGAAAATTTAAACGGTGACCCACTGTATGTAACGTGCTGGTTTAACCACTTCCGAGAGCGTCGAATGGATTTCGTATTCATGGAAGTTAGACCGTGTTCTGGATAACAAAACAGATAAATCAATGATTATTCTGTGAAACTTGTGTTAATTATAACCAGTTAATTATTAGTTCATACGTTTGAATTATAAAAAAGTGGAAATTTCATTTTGTGATAACATTTTGTAATACTTGTGTAGCATGCGTTATTTACTACTAATATTTAATTACATAAATGCATGCATAGGCGTAACATAAAAATTTATTAGTTGCAGAAACTAAAAATAAAGGACATTATAAAAAGACGCAATGAAGGCATCATGTAAAACAAAACAAAACAAAATCTAATTTATGTAAATAAATTAATAAAACTATAAATTTAAACCTTTTTAAATGTGTAATTAAATAGTTTTACGATTAAATTAAAGTATAGTATACATTATTTAGTCGCTATGTCTGATAGGGTATTTTAATTTTTAAATTAAACCTTAGGCGCAACTGGCATCTAATTTTTGTAGTAATAACTGTATATATTGTAGTAATTTCATAAGTCGCTGTGATCACATTTAGTTTCTATGGTTGCATAACTAATATATAAAAACTTGACACAGAACAAAAACCGTTGCATCTGATCCAGGAAATTATTGAAGTAAAAAACATCTTAAATTAGTTGAACTTTATAAAAAGCATCTATGGTTCGAGGGTACAGCGGCAATACTTGAAAAAAGTTAAATTAATGTTACATATCGGTTTTTCGCACAATCTGCGTATTTCGAGAGAATTGGCAACATTGGCTTGGTATGACATCTTACTTATGTTTTTTTGTTATAATAGAGCATTTTCAGCTTTTTAACTAGAATGACAAGGCGTACCGGGATCTGGAGAATCTATAAGGGAGCAAGACGATTCTATTAAATTTTATTTCCAGCATTAACTCGTCAGTTTCTTGAGCTTTTCAGAATATGTTCACTACAAAATAATTACTAACATGTTCTACCTACCCTAAAAGATTAATTGTTAATTACCTTAATTAATAGTCAATCCTTTTGCAAATTTCCTAGATTTCATTTGCCTACAATTAAAGAGTACGTCTATCTTTAAAACTGTCACTCCTAAACTACGCCACTGATTAATATTATTATTAAAAAAATACGAAACGCGTAATATGCTTTCTATTTGTTATTTTCATAAATATTACATACATATGTAAATTTTCTTCAGTTCATTTTATTTTGAACAGAAGGCTCAGACAACTGTTAAAAATATTGTATAATGAAAATTTAGAAATGAATTTTCATTAATAAAAGAGCATCTAAGTGGGGTAATATTCCTGCAGCAGTGTTAATGAAAACCAAAAGCAACGAAAAAGCCTTATTTCGTCAGTCTTTTGCTTTATTAAAGATGCATGAAGCGTTGAAGTAATATGAAAATTCTTGTTAATAATATTGCAAGGAATAAAGTCTGTAATAATATCAGATGAAAATTTTCAGTTTAAGTTTTTTAAATGACTTCCATATTTTGTCTGCACATTCATTTATCAATTAAAATACAATAAAAGTTCATGTTTCGTATACAGACGCGTAAAACAGTATATTGCTGTATATCTTCAAATTATAGCACTCGGTATATGTTAATCCTGACTGATTAAAGTATACGTAAATAATTTCCTGCCTTTAGACATAAATATAGGAAATAAAAGAAAACATTTAAATTAATTCATATAATATGTACGTATTAAAAAAAACCTAAATTAATTCTTGGCGACGCCTATGGTTTGTGCATAAGAAAAAAAAGTATTACTATGTAACTGATCCAACAGTGACAAAGCTTTCAATAGATTATTGATTTATCCCAAAATAAGTATGTTTTTAAACATTCATTACATTTTCCTTCTACGTTTTTTAATAATTTTCTTAATTTCTAAATAAGTACGTAATTTAAAAGAAAATATCATAGTTATTTTGTTTTCATAGATTCGCGTTTTTTTGTAGAGTATGCAATCGTTTGCAGGTTGGCATCATGCTAACGAGACCTACTGTGGTGGTTAGCGGTAAATAAAAGCGTGCATTGTGCATAAAACACTCCGCGGCTTGGCGTTTTAATGAAAGTGCGTGATTATGAAACGTTTGTGGAATTAAAACATTTTGAAATTGTTTGATTTGATATGCTTACGTTGGAGAAACTCAGGTAAGCTTTTCTTAGATTGTTTATTCTTACTCCCTTAGTTGTAGGTTATGTACCTACTTAGTCGCGTTTATCTTATGTATATAATTTACTTCTTTTTATAAATTTAACATGTTTCAACAAGTGATATGGGCCACACTAAGTATTTAGACTGTTACTAATTTAATAAAACCATCTTTTATAATATCACAAACCACTAAAATTTGAGTAAGTATACCATAACCTATATGAGACATTATGAATGATTTTTTTCACTTGAGCAATAATCAATTCTAAATGCCAGGTATTAGGAATACAATGTTTGCATAAAAAGGTGTTGTTACCTTATCAAGGATTTGAATTGTACCTATACTAATTTTAGGTAGGCATATGTTTAATTGTAAAAATACAAATGGACTTCCTAGAATTCGAAATGGTTTCACTATACTTTTTTTCATTTACCTATAGATTAAACAGTTATTGCTTATATTGCTTTTTATGTGGAGATAATAGATAATACCTAATGTCTAACGTTTATACATTAAAAGATCAGTAAAAGTAGCTAACATAGGAACGATTTCATTAAAAAAAAAATTTAGATAAGAAAATTATTTTAAGCTTATTAATTATTTATTAGTGATGCTAATAATATTTGTATTTAAAATCGACCTATTTTGCTTTTATGATGATGTACCAACCTACCTAATATAACTTTCCTAAAATTCAATGCATCTTTGTTATTTTGGTTTTATCAAAAGGAAGTACAACCCGCCACTGGATTGCACAGTTTTATTAATCATCATTTGCCTTCTATCATCATTAGTGAGCATACCCATACTAATTGACCCATTTTTCTTAATAATTTTTTACCCCCTCCCTTCGTCGGTGATCACCAATAGAATATGCCAAGACCCCCTGGCCCCTTTAGTTTTCACGAAGTAATTAATAAATATAGTTTTTGTTTTGCAAACAGAAAATTTTGAGTATAGTTCGAAAAAGCGCGAGATTTTCCTTGAGGATATTATTTAACTACGTGTCGAAAACCTAAGCGCCCCTCGTCCCTGTAACCAACCTTTGTAATTTTGATACCCCCTTCATCTGACGGCTCACGTAGTGTGGGTACGTTTCCTTACCTTTATTTTATATTGTTGCTCTTGATTCTTTTTATTTCGATTTACGGAAAATCTACAACTTAATTTAAAATGAGGTTGAAAAATAAACTAGTGCTTATCGATAGCTAGTTTTTACACTTACTACAACAAATCTCTAAAATGTAGAGGTAGGTAATATCATTTATTTAAAAAATATGAAAAATTGGTAAATGACTAGATGATGGTCTCCACCCCCGAAGGGGTGGGGTGGGATGGGATCGAAAGAGGAGGTCTTCCTCACCATTGTACCATAAAAAGTTCGTGGCGGTCTCATCCCCATAAAAAGTTATGGGGGTTAGATGATCGCCCTCCACCCCCGAAGGGGGTTGGGGTAAGGCGGATCGAAAGAGGGTGGTCACCTGAGTAAAACCCCATAAAAATTTGCGGGGGTCTCACCGCCATAAAAAGTTATGGGGGTTGAAAGTTGATTATTTTGACAATTTTCATACACTATAATTCAAATAAAATTCAATAAAAAAATTATTTTCAACCGGGTGGAGGTGGGGATCAAACGAGGGTGGTCACTTGAACAAAACCCGGTAACCTAACCTAACGTAACCTAATCTACCCTATTAATGAAGCTATTTAAATAATGTTTTATATAACTCAATATTTTTATGTATTTTTTATTAGTTTTAGTTTTGAATATTGTTTAAGAATGACTTAAAAAATATTTAAATGCCTAGAAATGTATAAAAATTGACTTATTTATTAACTTTGAAATCCCGTAACTTTTTATGGGGGTGACAGCGCCACGAACTTTTTATGGTATTGTGGTGGGGGAGACCTCCTCTTTCGATCCCCTCCACCTTTACCGAAAAATTTTACAGTATAATTAAAAAATGCAATGACAATGTAGTTTTCCAAATTATTCTTTTTTGTTTTTTGTTTTAAATATCTATTAATAACGAACACTCATAATTATGGTTTACGTGTGTTGTCATACGTACTTGTACAGTCATTCGTTGAATCATTGAATATGTAAATTAAAACAAAAGCGTTTCCATTAAAGCCTAATTTCGTATTGTTATTTATAAACATCATTTATTAATAATACATATGTGTAATATGTATTGCCTATCTTGAGTAACAGCTACAATAAAATAAAAATGTCTTGTTATCCTGTCGTCAATTAACAAGCAAATTGAGAAACTCCAAATGTTGATCTTTAATTTGATTGTGTAATAGTAAGAAAGAAAGCATATAAAAGGATAAAATGGGAAAAGATAAAGGGTTAACTCTTTACACTATGGTTTTTGATTTTATTCTTCACGAATTGTTGCAAATAATATATAATAATAACAAAGTTATTTGGGTACTTTCATATAATATTATGAATTGAAACTATTGTAGATAAAAATGGTGTAAGTTTATTTTGTGTTTGTTGAGATTAAACGTTTTTGTCGATAGAGAGAATTTTACAATTAGTTTAAACAAAGATGATCCGTAATTTACAGAATACATATACATGCGTAGGTATACAGGGTGGCCCAAAAAGTACGCAAAATGCTCATCGCAGCCAAACTGAAAGTTTAATCGAAAAAATTTTCAAACAAAACTTGCTTCGTATTTTAATACAAAATAGTCTATATTATTTAAATTTGTTTTCCTATACAGTGTGTTCAAAAATGAGAAAAATGATGTTTCTTTTAAATGGCATCCATGTGAAATATGGCTCCAATCGAAGAAAGCAAAAATCCGCAGCCGTTTTTAAATGTTTTTTAATTCTGTTCAAGTGATTTAATTAAAAAAAAAAAAAAAATTGTATATCGCTGAGATTTTTTGCAAAGCCCTCTAGTTTGGAAATCTGAACAACTTTTACTATAACTTTTTTTGATTGGACCCATATTTCACACGGCTGTCATTTAAACGAAACTTTATTATTTTTTATTTTTGAACACTGCATAGTAAATCAAATTGGATATAACAGACGATTTTGTATTACTATAGGAATCAAGTTTCGTTTGAATAATTTTTCGATTAATCTCAGTTTAACCATAATGAGCATATCGCGAACTTTTTGAGCCATTTGTTTCGAAAAACAAAAAACATTTGAATATCGCCGCAATTTTTTGCATAGCCCTATATTTAGGCATTCTGAGCACCTTTTTTTTAGATTGGAGCCGTATTTCACATGGCTGTCATTTAAACAGAATCTTATTCTTTTTTATTTTTAAACACTCTGTATAAGAAATGAAATTTGTCTAAGAAACAATGTATGTACATATACAGATCTTTCTTGAAGAAGTTTCCTTAATTACAAAAGTTTGAATAAAACCCTAACCATTTTGAGTCTATTTATTACATTAATTTATTGAAATCTTTTAATCATTCCCTTTTTATAAGAACATCCTATTCGAAAGAGCAAAAATAATTTTTTTACGTATTCAAATTTGGTAACTTTTCCAGATAAGTCGATTAATTCCTGTAACTATTAATTAATGAACATCTATTAACTAACTATTAATTGATAACTCGAATAATTTCCGTGCTTTTATCAAAAAGGTTTTGTGATGGCTTGGAACAAATGCACTTTAAAATAGATCAGTTGTAATAGCTTTAAAAACAAACGAATGAACGTTAAAAAGGCAGAGCCCATGTTAAGCAACTTTTCCTCTAATTACTGAGGACGCCTATGGTTTTACAGATGTACAAAAGAAGAATAATCAGTAAGTACTAGCATCTGACTGATTCAACGGTTAAAACTCCCACAATCAGAAAGTTTTTGAACATTCTTTACCTTTACCTTCTACGTTTCTAATGAATTCTTTTAACTTTTAAATATATATGTAATTTAAAATAAAATCTCATAGATGTTTTGTTTCTATAGATGCGCGTTTTTATGTAGAGGATGCAATAGTTTGTAAGTTGACATCATTGCTAACGAGACCTACTATGGTGGTTGGCGGTAAAGAAAATTGTGCATTGTGGATAAAACACTCCGCGGCTTCGCGTTTTAATGAAAGTGCGTGATTATGAAACTTTGATGGAATTAAAACATTTTGAAATTGTTAAGTTTGATATGCAAAATAGATACATAAGTGCTTGTCATGCCTGCATTGGAGAAACATAGGTAAGTTTGCCTAAAAATGTTAATTTTTACTTATTTATTGTAGGTTATGAACCTAGTTAACCACATTCATTTTAT
>NW_020439389.1:83322-85414 GCF_000699045.2 Agrilus planipennis | reverse complement strand
GTAAAAGCTCTTTATTCGCGGGGTATACGTTCCATAAATATGCCGCGAATACAGAAACCGTGGATATGGAATGGTAATTAGTATGGAATCATAGGGGATACGTTCTAAGGTTCCAAAATAAAACCAATATGTATCAAAATAAAATCAATGTATTGATAAATTCGCAATTAAAATTAATCGTTATAATCAGCTTTAGGCAAGAGTTTGATCAAAAGATGCTGATATGTTGAAAAATAACACCGAATCCACTTCTACTCGGTTAGATTTTTTGCCGATTCGGCACGTACCACCTGTACATACTCAAAAGATGCCGATACATTAAGGGGATTCAGTAGTACATGCGCCGTAGAGTAAAAACATGCTTATCGGTTCTAGATATCATTAGTTTAATATTTGGAAGAGAGGTTTGAAAATTTGTAGTAAGATAGATAAAGCTTTGTTCTAAAGCCTGTCGAAAGCAACTTTTTAATTTCTTAATTTCTATTGAAAATACGTGTCCTACAAGAAGCATGAACTTTGAGCACTTGTAAAAGCTATTAATGACCATATTATTGAAAACCAAAAACGTACCGAGTTAGTGTGAGCCTTTGTTTGTTACCATACAAAAAATCAGATATTTATCTCGCAACATTAAATCACAATGTTGAAAATAGAACCCCATGTTTTTGAAAAAATTCACAGTAGGCACGAGCGGTTTATTGCGGTCAATCCCCTTAATAAATGACACCAATTGCAACCGCGAATAATGAAATATTCAACCGCGAATACAGGAACTGAGTTGCGATTTTTTCAACAGCCAATAATGAAAACGCGAATAAGGAAACCATGAATAAGGAACTGTTACTGTATTTATATTACTAATATTACAAAGTATTGTAGCTTGCGAAACAATTGTTACTTGTGAAATAATAGTGTGCGAATATCCTGTTGTCCTATTTTATACATTAGACATTATGAATTACTCCTTGCCTTCGGCAGGGGTAGCAATTTCCACGCGAAGGGTGTTAAAATACATGAAATGCGGTTTCTTGAGGTTATGTTGCGCTTCTTCGTCCCTAAAATCAGCACAAATCGTACTTTCGGGACTGGAGTAGAATGTACATCCGGAAGGAAATGCCACGCTTTCTTTCCTTGGCGCATAGTTTTGTCTATTATCTTTGATGAAAGTTGGAAATTCTTTTTTAATGTTTATTCGTTCCTTTCTAAAGCTATTTTAAAGTGCATTTAATTCCCACCTTTTGTTTTACGGAACTTATATATTTCCCTTTTGTAAATTCTGTCTGCGTATACAACGTAGACGAGCAGCAGTTATTAATTTTTGAATATCTTCCTGCAACACTAGTGATTCCTCCAATGGAAGCTGTCGAAGTTGCGAAGCAACATGTTGTCCGAAGGTGGCAAACTCGTCGGGGACAACGGATGATTGTCGACTTGTTACTTCCCGTATAACTTTTACCGCTTTATCCAAACCGTCATCCTCTGTATTTTTCCCCGTCGCACGCCTCTTTCGGGAAATTAGTGACTTTGCTGAAGGGGTTTCTTGATATTGCACAGGTTTCTGAGTGGCTGCATCGTTTGCTTCTTTACGGTTTTCATGGGTTTCGAATTCCTGATCTTCTGAAAAATTATCTAGCAGTATCTGCAACATATATCATTATTAGGGTTCCATACTTCAAAAAGGATAAAGGAACCCTTATAGAATTACTTCCGTTGTCGGTCCATCTATACGTCAAGTAGACTGACGGACGGACGCATGGACAACTTAAGTGATCCTATAAGAGTATTGAATGAAAATAAATAAATTAAAACAAAAATACTAATGTGCAAGGGAAGACAAAGTAGGTAAAGAGCGAATGTAAAGATAGGAGACGGAAGATTAGAAAATAATCAGATAAGTCAGGACGGAAGGAGTAGTAGGCATATAAAGCAGAGGATAGCGCAGGGTCGAGTCGCCTTCAATAAAAAGAAATCACTTCTACGCTCGCGAACGATTAATTTAGAAATTCGAAAAAGGTTGTTAAAGATGTATGTTTGGAGCACGGCGCTGTACGGGTGCGAAATATAGACGGTGGGCGCTATTAGTTTGAACGTA
>NW_020439389.1:76742-81766 GCF_000699045.2 Agrilus planipennis | reverse complement strand
GAGAACAGAGGACTCTATGGAAGTCAATAAAAAATAGGCGAGATAGGTTGGTAGGACACCTTCTCAGGCATGAAGGTCTAGTCAGAGACATATTAGAGGCAGAAGCAGGAGTTAGGAGGGGTAGAGGTAGACCTACATTAGATTACTGTTCACAAATAGTTAAGGATGTGGGATGTTCTAGTTTTAGGGAAATGCGAAGATTTGCTCAGGATAGGAAAGAGTGGAGGTGCGTGTCCAAACAGTCTTAGGATTAACGACCTTATGATAATGATGATAAAAAAATTAGATGTAATTATATCGTAAATTACACATAATACAGAAATTGCACAACACTTACCAAATTGGGTTTCGAGTGATTTTCTTCCAAATTCTGTCTTAAAAAACTATCGGCTACATCGAACTCTTCTCTCATTATGGGATAAGTTACCTGGTTCATCTTTCTCCACACTATTTTCCTTCTCTAATATATCTCTTAACTCATAACCTGCGTATAGTTTCCCTGAATATTCTTTCCGCCTATCTGCCTTTTACTCAATTTCTATCAAAATGACCCGTACCTCGTTTCTTACATTATTACTACTATACCCTAATTTTCTAAAAAAAGCCTAATTTCGTATTGTTATTTATAAACATCNAACATACACCTTTAACAACCTTTTTGAATTTCCAAGTTAACCGTTCGAGAGCATAGAAGTGACTTCTTTTTATTAAAGGCGACACGATCCTGCGCTATCCTCTGCTTTATATCCCTACTACTCCTTCTGCCCTGGCTTATCTGACCTCCTAGATACCTAAATTCGGCCACTTCTTCTAAGTTTTCGTCTCCTATCTTATATTCGCTCTTTCCCTATATTGAATACCGTATATTTTTAAAATTTTCTGATACCTGTTGATATCTATCTCATAGAAGTTTTCTTAAAGTTTGCATTTTTCGTTTGATTTATGGAAATCGCTAAAGAAATAAAACTAACTCAATGCCCTAGCTCCCAAGCAGTATCAATGGTGTGGAAACAGAGATAAGTAGTTATTACGTAATTATCACTTAAAAAGCGACTTCTGAAGTACGTAGAACCAAATTGTTACTGTACAAAATTACGTTAAAGTGATGTTTTTAAAGTGATATTCAATGGTCGCAATTACTTTGTTGTGTAACTTCCTTATCACTTTATAGTTTTATTACTTTATAGTAGCGGTAAAAGTAACTTCAACATCTTTACGACATTTGAAATTCCTTCAAAATTACGGACACTATTTTCTATCTCGAACTAATTTTCGCATTTCCCTAAACCTAGAACATCTCACAACCTTTTCTTTTCCGCCTCGCCCACCGTCGTCGTTTTGGCACCCGTACTAAAAAAAAACTTGGGTGTTTCATCCCCACCAGCCAGTAATGCTGGTGGGCGGGCAGTCCCTCCGGACTACACCGGAAGGTAGGGCGGAAGGCCCTTGTCACTCTGCTTTAAGGAATCGTGGGAATGGATGGGTGGTGGTTCGGGTGAGAAAGATGAGATGGACGAAATGAAGACAGAAGAGAATGAAAGATTATCTGTGGAATATTACTGCCCCAGAGCATGTGCTTAAGTGATCCAAGAAAACCACATAAAAACTTGGAGCAAGGCAGACGGACCCGGAATCGAACCGGCGTCCTCCCGAATGCTAAGCAATGGTCTAAACCTCTAGGCCATGCCGCTCGGTGCACCCGTACAGCAGCGTACTCCAGACATAACTTTATTAAAAATCTTTTTCGAATTTTTAAATTAACCGTTCGTGAACATAGAAGTGACATATTTTTGTTAAAGGCGACTCTATCCTGCACAATCGTTTGTTTTGTATCCCTACTGCTCGTCCTACCCTGAATTATCTTCTGACTTCCTAGATACCGAAAATCAGCGACCTCTTCTAATTTTTCGTCTTCTATCCTTACATTCACTCTTTCCCTTCTGATGACAGTTGAGAACAAAACTTTATTTATTTAAAACAGTTAAGGTAGATAATAGCTAAATTACATATCACTATCACTACTACTTTTTATGAGAAATAATGACTTATTTACGAAATGATTTTAAGCAACACGGCATTAATTCTTATCCAATTAAGTACCTTAAATACATTGTGCATTAATATGGATCAACATGGCCCTTTACAGCATGTAAATTAAATGAATATTTTCGAAGATTACAGATTTAAAATGCAAACAGCGGTTGCGGCGGTACCGATCGGGAGGCCGGTTTGTATTGTCTAATGACAAAAACACTGTGAATGTTGTATATAAAGACATTCTGTAGTATATTTCATGTGTTCAGGGGTTGTCTATTTAAGATTTCCCCTCTCGATAATAATCTAAACAAAACAAAAATATATTTAGTATCAGCATTACACCCGTGCGAAGCTGGGGCGGGTCGCTAGTTTATAATATTACGAATTACGAATAAAATATAGGTATATAGGTATAACTAATGAGTACAGAAAGTTTTCTTTTACTAAAGAAACTTTCGATATTACAGACGCTGATAATTGGCCCTAATCCTGCCGAGTCCTTCTATTATTTGAGGATCGATATTTTAAGAGTAACGTACCAGTATCTGTGTAAATCGGTCTATTTCTACCTTCTTGTTAGTTTCATTAGATAAATGGAATACCTTTTGATTAAAGTTTCACGTTCGTGGTATATGTATATTACTTGAAATACGTTACCTTTAGACTGGGGAGAAGAGATGAAAAATGAATAGATTTTAAATTTAAGATATTGAAATCAGTGGCGTACAATGGAGGGGTAGAGCAGAGGGTGTTATGGCCCCAGGCGGCGCAAAAATGTTTTCTTCGTTATTACATGGAGCGCAGTAATAATTTGTAGCACGTACCAAGACATTGTCGTCATGGTGTGGAAAAACCAATTTTTAAATCTTACGAAAATTGTCGAAATAAGATACACTATGCCCCTGAACGATTAATTTAGAAATTCGAAAAAGGTTGTTAAAGGTATATGTTTGGAGCGCGGCGTTGTACTGGTGCGAAACCTAGACAGTGGGTGCGGTGGAAAAGAAAAGGTTAGAAGCGTTCGAAATGTGGTGTTACAGGCGAATGATGAAGATACCGTGGATAGAGAAGGTTAGAAATGAAGAGGTATTAGAAAGAGTATGAGAACAGAGGACTCTATGAGAGTCAATAAGAAATAGGCGAGATAGGTTGGTAGGACACCTTCTCATGCATGAAGGTCTAGTCAGAGACATATTAGAGGCAGAAACAGGAGTTAGGACGGGTAGAGGTAGACCAAAATTAGATTACTGTTCGCAAATAGTTCACATCCTTAACTTGTTGTTCAAGTTGTAGGGAAATTCGAAGATTAGCTCAGGATAAGAAAGAGTGGAGGTGCGTGTCCAACCAGTCTTAGGACTGACGACCTTATGGTGATGAAAATACATTGTTTTTCATGTATTACGACCTTGGTTATAGCGACAATTTTCTATAGCGACGTTAAATGTATGTCCCTTGAATACTTTAGTACTAAGTTTATGTGGCTATAGAGACTTCGGATGTAACGCCGAGTTCGGTAGCAGCGACTGTTTTTAATTAATCATTTGTAACAAATCCCTGGTAATTGAAGCAATCCGCCAGAAACGTCCGGATTTGCGGAAGAACAAAAGTTGGCTTTTGCACCATGATAATGTCTCTGTTCACACATCGTTGCTTGTACGTGAATTTTTGGTCAAAAACAACACACTAATAATGCCGCAGTCACCGTATTCTCCAGATCTGGCTTCCTGTGACTTTCTTGTTCTCGAAACTGAAGAGGCTCATAAAAGAACGAGGCTATGATTGAGGAGATAAAGATGGCTTCGAAGGAGGAGCTGAACAAGATCACAAAAAATGATTTTCTAAAGTGCTTCGAGGATTGAAAAAAACATTAGCACAAGTTTATTATATAAAACATACAAAATTCGCGATACTTTTTGAACAGGCCTCGTAGACATTTAATAAATCTGAAAACGACAAAAAAACAGTCGTTAAATTGATGTTTTTCGCTTTCATTTTTGATAACTTCTGAAGTAATAGTAGGAATAAAACCCTAAGTTTAATGATAGAGTGCTGGTGGTAGTGGTAGAGTACTGGCACGTAAAACCTTGGGCCCGGGTTCATTTCCCAACGGAGGGACTGATAACAGCAACAAGTTTTCCTTGTTAATTTGAGGTTATCTATGGTGGTTTTAGTTAATTCAAAAAATTAACTCACTGATGGTAGGACCTCCATTGTTTTCGATGCAGAAAGGCATGACAATAATTACCTACAAAATTCTGTACTATTCTACTAGTAACTGTCTCCTTTCAACTGCTGACTATCTCTACCATTAACTAAGGTATCTATCTTTTTAAGACCAGGTCTTATGGGATGTGCGGTGAAGATAATTGAATTGGTCCAGCAAAAAAGTATTATTTTCTTACCGTACATGTATCCTTTCCGGGTTCTCCTCCCGCGCAAATGAAAGATGAGTGTAGGGCGAATGCAAGTCCAAGACGTGTCTTGCGAAGAGAATCCTGACATATGTTATGTGGAACAATTGGCAGCTGTATCTTCTTCAAAATGACTTGCGGCTGTCCTTTTCTGCCTTTAATTAATACTTCATTTAGTGTATTGATTCTTAATTGATGTTTTAATTTAATTAATTATAAAGAGAATTGTCCCCGCCGGGCATACAACAAAGGGATTTCAGTAAAACCTTGTAAATAAAAATTTGTTTAGTTGTAAAAAATGCAAAAAAAAGATAGGAGTTAACCCAACATTATTCAAATTTTCCATCAGGCGAAGCTGCTAGCCATGAACCAGGCCACATCACGAAACTTGTACAATTCTTTTTGAATAATCGATTTTTAAACTTTTCTTTCTATAGGGTTGTTCGGAAAGTCATTTCGTTTCTTCCCAACAGAGGATTTAATTGTATTCTTTTGCACCCAACTTCACATTTAAGCCGTATAATTTTTATATGCTTTGAGAGCTCATATAGCAAGGCTTGTGTGTGAAAAATTCCA
>NW_020439389.1:65094-76659 GCF_000699045.2 Agrilus planipennis | reverse complement strand
CGTATCTAACTTTAAAATGACTTCTGATGCATTTTTCTTTAGTCTGCACTCTCTGTTTCCTTCTGTGGGATACCAGGGGTGTACACAAGGGTGAAGGGGTTCTAGGGGTCTTTTATATAAGTAGGTACCTATGTTATTTAAATATATAGATCTCATCTTTCCAACTTATATAAAATAATTATCTGCCCTTTTGATAACCCTCTACAAAAGATTCTACAATATAAACCCTTTAAGCTATAAAGTTGGGAATTGTTTTATCCTTAACACGTCCGGGTAACTGTTCCACCTACTTACCGAAAACGTCCTTTCCCCATCCAGTTGCGAAACAGTCTCTCGATGTGAATTGTAAATTTTGTGAAGGAAGGCATATCGTCCCGATGTGATCGTATTTATCGACGGGAGATGCTAATACGAGAAGTGCTACGTCATTAAATAAATTGTTCGCTCTGAAACCTTCATGCACCACAATTTGCACCACGTCCCTCTCTTGATAAGGCAGTCGCTCTCTCGTCGTTTGGGTATCCCATTCGCCAACCCGCACCTTCAGATCGGATGGTTGATTTTGAAATCTTAAAAAAAAATGTTAACATCAAATCCCGTAGTGACAGAAGAGTTCGGTGTAGCATTAAAAACCTAAAAGAATAATAAGGCACCAGGTATAGAGGGAATACAGGCGGAAATTTTAAAACATATACATAAGACAAGAGGTTAGAGATTGTATGTTTACGCTAGTTAGTCACATTTACGAGACGGGGAAAGTCCCGGAAGATTATAAACGAAACGTGGTAGTTACCATACCTAAAAAGAGAGGCTCGAATAGTTGCGAGTCATTTAGAACAATTAGTTTAACTTCCCCTGCGTCAAAAATCTTAACTAGATTTGTACAGAGGAGGATGGAAAAAAGAGCAGACAAACTATTAGGGGAAGATCAATTTGAGTTTAGAAGAAATAGAGGAACGCGGGAGGCCAATTTAGCTTTACGGGTAACAATAGAGAAAACGATAGAAAAGGGAATGAGCGCGTGCATAGGATTTGTAGATTTAGAAAAAGCTTTTGATAATGTTGAATGGGACAAGATGTTAAATATACTCAAAAATACAGGGATGAGTTACGAAGACAGAAGAGTGATTCTTAGTTTGTATAAAGAGCAACTAGCAGTTATAGAGCTAGGTATGCAACGTAGAGAAGTAAATATTAGGAAGGCAGTCAGACAAGACATCAGTAAGACAATACAACTGTAGGAATAGATATAAAGGGGCAAAAGATTAGTGTGCTTCTAGCAAGGAGGAGTTAGAGACAGATTTAAATAAAATTTGAAAAAGATTGTTAAAGGTGTATTTGGAATCCGGCGCTGTACGGGTGCGAAACATGGACGGTGGGCACGGCGGAAAAAAAAGGTTAGAAGCGTTCGAAATGTGGTGTTACAGGCGAATGATGAGGATACCGTGGATACAGAAGGCTAGAAATGGAGAGGTATTAGAAAGAATAGGAGAACAGAGGACTGTATGGAAGTCAATAAAAAAACACACCTTCTCAGGCATGAAGAGACATATTAGAAACAGAAATAGGAGTTAAGAGGATGAGAGGTAGACCTAGATGAAATTACTATTCGCAAATAGTTAAGAATGTAGGATGTAGTTTTAGGTAAATGCGAAGATTAGCTCAGGATAGGAAAGAGTGGAGGTGCGTGTCCAACCAGTCTTAGGACTGACGACCTTATGATGATGGAACATCAAATCGTGTAAACGTATAAGGCAAAACGGAAATAGAAATTAGGTGTTTCTTTGTCTGTATCCTGCATTTTCTCCTTTTTAGAGAAGTATTTTACCATGCTATTGTTCCTGAGATTAGCAAAAAAAGTACATTCGTGTCAGGAATATAGCAAAAAATTGTATAAGAGCCTTGAGAAGAAAGTACGGAACCCCCCGGGAGTTTGCCGTCATTGCCTTTGGCTCAGGCGACGGCGATATGGAACTAACTGGTAAAAATCAGGATTGCTAGATGAGTTTCTTTTTATTCCCTAGTTTTTCCGCCTTATATTTCCCCGGGGATTCTTATGGCGATAAAAGGAGGGACTTTTGTTTTCTATTATTTTCCAAGTATTTAATGAAATTTAAGAGTGCAAGTAGCCTTAAAACAACAAGAATTCTTTTGGCATAAAAATTAAATTATAAAAAACACCTTTTCCTTAAACTTCCTTTAGTATTCCTAAGCCTAGGGAAATTTTACATCGGTTTGGTAACGCGGTGCAAATATTATCTCTTTCCCCCTAGTAGGAGTCGTTTCAAAAAAGCTTCGAAAGCTAACCTGTTATTAGCAACCGACATTCCTAAAATTGTCATTTAGAAATATTGTGAGCACATAGCGTTTACAAACATGCATATATTAGTTGTTTGTGTCTTTTTTTTTACAAAATTTGTCGAATAACGTAAGAAATTTCGTTCCTATCGAGCGTAACTTGTAACTTGAGCAAAACTCGAAATTTTCGACTTTATAAGTTTATAATTCGAAAACAAAGAGATTATTAGAAAATACTACAAATGGCGCAGTAAACGCCATCTGTAGCACGATGCTACATTTTAGGATTATGTATGCACCAACAAGGTTCACTTGTGTGGATATCTACTTGCTGAAAATGCTACAGATGGCGTTTACTGCGCCATTTGTAGTATTTTCTAAAACGCACTGTTAAGACAGCAGGTAAAAGTTGGTCTGTGTTCTGTTGGAGTTGCCTGCGACGCGCTGATGAGATCCAAAAAGATCGAAATCGCGATCCGCATCTGGCAGTTTCGACAGAATACAGACCACTTCGAATTATTTTAAAGAGATTATTGTTTTGGAATCTCTTACCGTGCCCAGTTATCCTTTACAAAAATCGAAATTTGCCCGCCCTGTACAGATAATTTTAATGTCCAAAGTTTTTGTAAAAAGTAAAAAGCACCAAATATGGAATATACTGATTGTGAGTCAAGTTGCGCTCAAAATTAGAGAGAACCATTCGTTGATGTTGAAGATTAACAGAGGCCAAAATAGAACATATTTACGGTAATCCATCATTTATAAGTAGGGTTCGTATCATTATGCATTTGCATAACTGCATATTCTAATGCATATTTAACCCATTATTTGGTTAAAGTGCATATTTTGGACATTTTAAGTTTCATCTGCATATTTCGTAGTTAAAACTTGTTTGCAAATATAATTTATACGCTTACCAAGGTCAAATACTTACTGAACCCCCTACCGGTTGCGTTCCGTTTACACAAATGTGAATTCTTAATATCGTCGACCAAGAAAGTGTTTTTAAAAGCACCTTCTCGCGTTGCTAAGTTCAAAGAAATTGCCGGTAGTGAGATTCCACATCCGTCATCCCCAATTGTTTTAAGATGGGGCATCTGGATTGAAGCTGCAACCTATTACGCTCAACATTTTGAACTTACTGCCCGTATTATTAACGATTTCGTTCCTGAGGAATCGCAGTGTGTTGAGGATGCAAATTAAAAAAAGAAGTATACAGATTGTCGAAATTGTTTTTGATAATTAAATA
Organism: Agrilus planipennis; assembly: GCF_000699045.2. Classification (NCBI taxonomy): domain Eukaryota; kingdom Metazoa; phylum Arthropoda; class Insecta; order Coleoptera; family Buprestidae; genus Agrilus; species Agrilus planipennis. The sequence goes on along the minus strand of NW_020439389.1, from coordinate 73,112 downwards.
TATTTAAAAAAAAGGCAGTTTTGCTAATAAACTGTCGTCAGTATTGCAAACAAATACTGGATATCAAAATTTAAAAAACATTTGCAACGTTTTACAAGAGGAAGAAAAGTGATGGTGTTGCTCCCAATAATTTGAATATTACGGACGTAGTTGATTTATCATTTGCTCCTATAGTTTCCTGTGACGTAGAAAGATGTTTTTCAGAAATTAAAAATATTTTATCTGATAATCGCCCTAAATTTATATTTGAAAATTTATTATATCATCATCATCATCATTCGCATTTCCCTAAAACTAGAACAGCCCACATCCTTAACTATTTGCGAACAGTAATCTAATCTAGGTCTACCTCTACCCCTCCTAACTCCTGTTTCTGCCTCTAATATGTCTCTGACTAGACCTTCATGCATGAGAAGGTGTCCTACCAACCTATCTCGCCTATTTCTTATTGACTCTCATAGAGTCCTCTGTTCTCATACTCTTTCTAATACCTCTTCATTTCTAACCTTCTCTATCCACGGTATCTTCATCATTCGCCTGTAACACCACATTTCGAACGCTTCTAACCTTTTCTTTTCCACCGCACCCACTGTCTAGGTTTCGCACCAGTACAACGCCGTGCTCCAAACATATTTTGTACTTTTTTAATGCATAATTGTCCAAAGCCTATTTATGAGCATATCGTGACATTGTCAACATGACTAAAAGTACAGGGATGTTTTGAGTAAAATCACTGCTCGCCTGTTAGGCGGTGGAACCCGGAAATATTTTTTGGCGAAATCATAAAAAGCTACACGTAGAAGAAGATGCTTAAAAATATTAGAGATACGAATGGGGTGTGTACAAAATCTTGCACTTACTTTGACACACAGTGTGCTCCAGTTAATACCACATTTGGGGTAATTAACGAACCACCGCATAGGGCCAGACCTTCGCTTGATGTAGGCTCACCGGTTTTTCTTAGGAGGGCGACCATCCACGGAAATTCTCCAAATTGGGCTTCGTTATTTCTGTCTCCCGTTATTTTGAAATCGATTCCATTCTCGTTTCTGATACCGCAATAGCTCACGGTACCGACAGGATTGGGTGAAGGGGTTGAACGGTCGGGTGGTATGCCAGGTTCGGGATTAGGATTGACCATTGGATCCGTTGACGTATTGGGTAATTTGACGTCGGGGGGAATGCCACCTTTGGGTATATCGCAACACACTTGCAAGGGATGGTCGCATCTGTTACTCTGTATCCTGAAACGATAATTGTAAAATTAAACTACAATATCTGACACCCCCTAATAATTATTTGCGAATAGTAATCTAACCTAGGTCTGCCTCTGTCCCACTTTACTCCTGTCTATTCACATACCTCTACAGAACTTTAGGAAGAATTTTTAGATAATTAAGTACAAACATGCATAGTCGGCAATCATTGATCGCGCAAGTTAATAAATCATACTGAGTGACACATATTTGCTTGCTTAACAAAAGGAAATTCTCGAAAAGAATTAAGACTGTTCAAGAGATAACAATATAAATAGGTCTTTCGATGATAGCCGGGTTTAGTTGGTTAGTATATGGATAGCTGATTAGTAACACAGTGCAAATTACAGGCAAATGCAGAGTGATGTAAATAAGAAAGAGTTTAAGTGTCTAGTTAGTGGTACTGTGTGATATTGATAACTGTAAAATAAATACCTGCTAAATAAAAAAAATACAACGTGTAATTATTAGTGTTGCCCAAATTCAGTCTTGGTCTTGCAGTCTTGGTCTTGTTCTTGCGTTTTTGCAAGACCAAGACCAAGAACAAGACCGCATATTTTTAGCAAGACCAAGACCAAGACTGACCGTGCAAGACTTGAGCAAGAACAAGACATAGCCTGCAAGACTCTTGCGTCTTGCAGCTAGGACTTAGCGCTATTTCACTGAGTAGTTAGGTGTAACAGTTCGGTGTATAGGTAGGTACGCTTAGGAATTCTATGAGACGCAAAAAACTGTATCAAAGAATATGAAAAACTGGACCTATGCGCATTACGACTAATACCATAAACATAGCGAATAAAAAAATTATTAAAATCAAACTGAGTGCATGCATAGTTATGTTTTAACCATCGGCACTTTGATAATGCGGCATCAAAGGTTTTGTACTTACTTCTCAAAGAAATTTGCCGCTTTTCGGAAGTACATGGTTATGATACACGCGCCGGCGGCTTCTTTTGAAATCTAAAACAATCGTTGCCGCCACGCCGAAATCATAACATTTGACACTATTTGATTGCCGCCATAGGGTGTAGGTATACTCATGCAAAATAATTTCGAATTTTTTTACACGCTTTATATTATTGTTTGATTTGCGGCGGCATCCTTATCATAGAGCCGGCACGTGGCGAGGCGGCGCGGTAGAAAGCAAGGATCATAAATGTTTATTAAGAAACAGTTACTTCCATGGAAAACGACATATAGGTCAGTTGATTTTTCGAATTTCTTATCAAATCTTCAGTTATTTATTAATCTGCTTGATCTTTACTATGGCTATATTCATTCAAGCTCACAATGTTCCAATTCTAATACGTTTTTCTAGGATTTAAAGTAAACTTTAATAAATAGTAATAGACTAATAGGTAATTGCAAGACTTGCAAGACTCTTGCTGCAAGACCAAGACCAAGACCAAGACTGGGAGCGCAAGACCAAGACCAAGACCAAGACCAGGTGTATTGGCGCAAGACCAAGACCAAGACTGGCTAAGTCTCGTCTTGTTCTTGCGTTTGGGCAACACTAGTTATGATACAACACGTTACTGAAGTGAATCTTCTTCAAACACACAAACATACCGGGATAGGGGTTAAGGAATTGGTTTAATGGTATTATTTGTACACTATGCTTCGCACGGGTTCAATGCTGATAGTAAATATACTATAGAATGTCTTTTAGACGATACAAACCGGCCGGTACAGCTATGTCTCTGCATTTTAAGTATGTAATACCTTCGAAAATATTCATTTAAATTACATGCTGTAAAGGACCATATTGATCTATATTAAATGCACAATGTATTTAAAAGTACTTAATTGGATAAGGATTAATGCTGTATTGCTTAAAATCGCTTCGTAAATAAGCCATTATTTCTCGTAAAAAGTAAAGGATAAAAAATGGTTATTGTGGGATATCTCTATGAGATAGACATATATCATCCCGGTCTTTTTTGTAGACCTTTTTAAGGTGTACAATACTGCAGTATATTATTTTGATCTATCTCGTAGGGTTCAGCCAGCGTTTGCAATGTAAGCGCAAAAAAATGTGTTTATTTACGACATCACATTACAAACCTCTAAAATTTTTGCTCTACTATATTATACATGTATTATACATATAAACCTTCCTCTTGAATTACTCTCTGTTAAAAAAAAACGCATTAAAATCAGTTGCGTAGTTTTAAAGATCTAAGCATACATAGGGACAGACAGCGGGGGAAATGCGTTGCACGATTTCGTTACATAGCAACTGGCATGAAACGGACTTACCCTACCGTGCGTAAAGAAGTTTCACTTCAATAAGTAAAATTACAACTAGAAAATTCGTTACAATATCCTTAAAAGAACGAGAACGCACATCAGTACAAAGGCTAATTATAGAAACATCGCCTTTTTTGATTTTAATGTGTTACTTTTACCATCTACTAATTGAAAACCTCACATTCTTATCTTCTGGGTTTTTTCTAAGAGTTGTAGGTACTTATAACCAACTATAATTTGGGATAACTACAGCCGAAAAGCAGATCACAGTTTTTAAATTTTGTAAAGATTAATTCATTGTTACAGTTATTCGTTATACATATAAATTATCACTTTTATGTTCAACCTTAATGCATGCTACACTGTTAAACCTAGACAATCATTAGCCTTTGGTTCAGTTTCGTATTAGCTTTGAATATAACTATTACTTGTATTTACTCATAATTTATTATCTGAGGTCAATTTAAGTGAAAAATAATAGTGTTTGTTACTAGAAAGCAAGAAATAATTATGTGCATACGTATTTTTGCAACTAGATTTTGAAGGTTATACTACAGCATAAATTCATAAACCATTAAAGCATAAAAATGTCGATTAAGGACACAATATCGCTGTTAATCTTCTATTGTATCCTTTCCCACTACATTGATATAAGACGTTAGAACATTACACCTACCTATATACAGGGTGGCCCAAAAAAGTAGGCAATATGCTCATTGCAGCCAAACTGTAAGTTTAATCGAAAATATTTTCAGACAAAACTTGCTTCCTATTTTAATGCAAGATCGTCTGTTTTATCTACATTTGATTTACTATACAGAGTGTTTAAAAATAGGAAAAAAAGGTTTCGTTTAATAGGAAAAAGTTGTTCAAAATATGGGGCTGTGCAAAACATTGCGTTGATATTCAAATGTTTTTCTTTTGAGTCAAATGGCCTGTATATATGTTTTTCAGTCAGAACGCAATTCAAATTTTCAGGAAATATTGTTGTATCCAGTGGCGTGACTATTGTCAGTAGTATCCAGGGCGAACTCTGAAAGTGGCCCTTCGTTTTTGTGTCACTATACTAATATTATAAAGAGGTAGTTTCTGAATTTGGAAGGTGATCACCGAAACTACTCTTCCATTTTCAAAAATTTATCACTAATATTTAAAATAGACCTTTAGAATGGACATGGCGGTATATTACTTTATTAAAATAAAGGAGCTTTTCATGGAGGCCAACTTTGCAATGCGAATGTTTTTCCTACGAACGCTGCCTTGACGCTAAGAGATATAAATAAAGAACAGTTGTACATCTTATAAGACCTTTAAAAAAGTCAGTGACGACCAGAGATGTGCAATATGGTTTTTTAAAAGGAATTAAAAAGAAGATGCAAATACTTCTTTGGTTTGTTATTTCAAATGGAAAATACAAAATAGATTTTCCTGATGCCAAAATAGTTTGTTTACCGCGAAAGATCAGAGCCAAAATTGGGTTACAAATATTTTGTATTAAAATATTTACAACCCCATTTTGTTTCCGATGTTTTACACATTTTAATAAGAAATGGAATCCATGGTTTCTTTAGCTTTGAGTTCATTTAATAAGTGAAGTTATGTCTACACATTTATTAGTTTTCAGTTTTACACCGCTGGCGTATATCAATTCGATGTTGTTTTGCGGGCTGTTTTGTCGTAGTTCTTAGAATTTCGTAGTTTTTTGCTAAAGGCACGATAAGTGGTGATTTGGTAGGTGCCGATATCAATTTGGAACATCAAAATTTCATGGACCATGACATTGACCCCATAAAACAATATCGATTCAATATTTTAAATTATCCATTTCCCAGGAGTTTAGAATTTTTTGGGATCTCTTCCGTTTATGATTAAAAAGAATTCATGGAATGTCCCTTCGTCCCTTGTCCATTTTATATAATGTTTGATCGGTAATACTAGCAAAACTTTTAACGGCAAAAATGTATTTTGCATTTTAGAAATAGAAAATACCTTTGGGAAAGTACAGTGTAAACTCTATAACGTCACTCGATTTAACGACAAACTCCTTAAAATGTCGAAATTGCTTGACTTTGGTTTACTTTACATTGTTTTCTATACAATATTACACTCTATTTAACGACAACAATGCGGCATTATAAATCATTGAGTAGTACTTTGTAAGTTGCCGAAATAGATAAGAACTGCAGGTGTGTACGTTGTTGAAGGAGACGATCCTGTCCCTCCACCAAGCATCAAACAAGCACTTGATGCAGCGAAACTATTAAAAAAATACTTTTTACATAATCAAATTGATCCAGCAGTAGTATCTCAAGATATGAGTAAGATACGTAACAAAATACAATTAAAATTTTGGAGCAGCAAAAAACATCGGACGAAGATAACAGGCTATACGCAATGTGTGAATAATAATGTTCGTGTGCAAAATGTGTATTATATTGGTAAATGCATATTATTGTAGAATAGTAACATAATATCTTTTATTTCTCTCCATTTAACGACCACTCTTTATAACGCCGAAAAATGTTCAGTCCCTTAAGTGTCGTTATATAGAGTTTACACTGTATTTCAAATAAAATACAAAATGTTTTTCTCAAAAAAGTGTTTAAATGCAAGATAAAAATAGGTATTTTTTATTTTGTATTTGCACTTAATTCAAGTTTATCAAGGAAATCATCATATACAAATCTGTTAATTCATAAATTGATAAAATAATAAATAAATAAATCGGACGGACGGAACGTCACAGAATAAAAATAAAATACCTACAAGATGTTCCCCATTTCAAAATTCGCCGCCATTTCGACAATCACAATTAAAATCCGTCCGCTCCGTACCGTACAATCAGTATGCGATTCCTTCAGAATTATTCGGTCGCGTTTCGTACATATTACCTACTTATAATCAAACGGCGACTTTACTATAAAGACTGTTCCGCTTATTTTCAAATTATTTTCGTATTTATACTCGTATGATAGCCACATTGTTTAGCTTTTTCATATATCTTTCAGAAATGCAGTATTAAGTTTTAAATTTTATTTATTTATGAAAGTAGATTTGTCACTATTTGCGACTTATCCATTAATCTACTACTTTTAAATACCATTTTCCACTTTCCATCGGTACTTTTATTGACAATTGAAACCAATTGAAGCTATATTTCGGAAATCGATCCAGATGTATGCGCGTTAAGTCGGAAAAACATTCTGACGATTTCGTGCCGTCCGTCCTATTCTGATGTGTAAAATGTGCGCCTACCTTAAGAGGGCAAATACTAAGTATTAAAGGGTAAAAATTACACGCACTTCAACTGCTTTGAGTGCTTCTGTCAGAAGGGTACCGCATCCGTCACTCCCTCCAAACCCCTACGCCCGCTAATGTTTGTATCTAACGGTTATCTACTTATCTAGAATAAGACTTGAAATGGATTTAATATGAAGAAAACGTAAATTTATCAGGGGCGTATTAAGCTTTATGATTTCAAGAGCGTGACTTACATTAAAAGTGCCGGCTCATTTATTAAATTATATTATTTACCGATTGCAAAAATTTGTACATGTAACGGAATAAGAACTTCATTAATCATTCGCAATAAAAATTGGAAGCTACAGTAAGTCGAATTCTCTCAATATGCCAACTAAGGCACGAAAATGTCAGCTCAGACATCTGACACCAAAGTTTTGGGGGTGGGGGTCACGCACCCCTCCCCACAATTGCCTGATATTTATTCGTAATAACGAAATGACATTACGTTTATTACTACAAGACTATTTTAGATTCAAAAAATTCTAGAATGGAAAATTTAAAATATCTCTTCCTCGGATTTTTATATATGCATTTTCACACAAAAAAAAGTATTAACGGCTCTTTGATAAACTAATTATATTGATTCTTTACTTTAATAAAACTTAGTCTCGTTTGAAGGAGAAGGTCAATTACATATGAATACTACTCGCAGTTTTTACCATATATGGTAGTGTGCTTACTAACTGTACCGTCGCCAGAATGTGCAATCAGTATGGGTTCAAAACCTTGAGTGTTTTTTATTAATTTATTAGAAAATAAAAAAAAAATAGATAATTTGCAATCGTCGGTTCTGTTGATCAAATTTTCTTAAAAGTTACTCAATGTATTGAGCTTTTGTACGATTTTGTTCAGATACAAGCAGAATATATGAATCTGACATTCGTTGATGGTAAAGCTCAAAAGTTTCCAGGACAAACTCATCGTACCCTAGCGCATCCCTGGTTACAGCCCAGGGTACTTGCGCCTCAAGTTCTATGAAATAAAAATGTCATTGAAGATTAGCTATGGTCAATTGTTAATTGACTTTTTTTAATCATTAACTTCATGTTTTCGGTAAATTGATGGTACTATTTTTCTAAAAAAATTTATTAGTCTAGATTCAGTGTTTTTTTATTTGGGTGGACCAAGGTCCACGCATTGAAAATTCTGGCCCATGTACCTTCAGGATTAACCCGATCTAAAGTAAAATTCAAAACCGAAATACGCATT
>NW_020439389.1:57961-64014 GCF_000699045.2 Agrilus planipennis | reverse complement strand
ACTGTCATCAGCTGGACAAACTGAATGATGCACTTCAACAGAAAAGGTCAGAACTAATCAACAGGAAAGGTGTAGTGTTTCACCAAGACAACGCGAGACCTCACACAAGTTTGGTCACTCGCCAAAAGCTTTTACAGCTTGAATGGGATACAATGCTACACCCACCATATTCTCCAGACCTGGCACCATCGGATTATTATTTGTTCCGGTCACTCCAAAATTTTTTAGACGGTAAAACCTTCACCTCAAATGAGGAGGTCAAAAACCTCCTCGATCAGTTTTTTGCCAGCAAAGACCAAAAAGTTTATGAGCGTGGAATTATGCTACTACCAGAAAGATGGCAAAAGGTGTTGGACCAGAACGGTCAATATATAATTTAATAAAGTATTTGTTTATTATACGAAAACTGTCTTTAATTTCCACAAAAAAAAAACGAAATGACTCCGAACAACCCTACACTTGGTGATTGCTACCTACCTGACTAAACTTCATGTCTCAACTCGTCTGTCAACTAATGTAAAATATTGCCATTTTAATATTATCTCATAATATTTTGATTCATACACAAAAATGTCCTAAAAAGTTACTACATAATTTCGAGAAAAAAAGCTGTTACGGTATTGCGAGTCTAAATATTTTTTTATACCTATTTCATTCATTGGTACTATTTACCAATAATAATAATTTGTTAAAACCTGTAATAAATTCATTTATCGTTTTTACCTGATATCAATTAAGCCTGTGCCATCGTAATCCCCGGAGGAAATGATTGTATTTGTTTTTGGATCGCAGTTGTAATAATCTACACAAGTTCTTATGCCTTTATCGTCTCCTTCTCCGCAGGCGAAAGTCGCCCCATATCCCTTGGAGGGCTCCTTGGTCACCTCTTCGAACCCGTCGAAAAAGTCCTCTGACTGGCTCAGGGAGGAACTCGCGAAAAATAACAGAACCGGACATGCCCAACTGAAACACCACGAAAAAGGTAAGGAATCGTTTTGATATTTTAAAAAATTTTTATTTTCTGTGAGAAAAAATTATTAATCGTCAGTTTTATTTCGTCACGTACGATAAGATAATTTCGTTATAACTTATGCAACCTTCTTAACTATTTGACCTTCACCTACCTGAGAATTCGTGATCGGAATAATATGAGCATTCTGTTTTGAATGAAATTGAATTCGTTTGCTACCGTTGGACAAAACCAGCGATCTAGACTAAATGAAGAAAGACACCGGGGTCTTCAGAAAAGTCAATTCATTAGCAAATATGCCCCACCACTCTTATTTACCAGAGGGGAAACACATTACGTCATTTGCTTGTACATAAGACAACTTTTGTTTTCTTCACGGTCCATCTCGCAACCTCGAAATCGAACTGGTCAACATTTTAATTATCTGTTATGTACAAACGTTTCTTGCTATACAGTGATGTTCGAAAATTGTGATCGAGACATCGAGAACTTTTTATACTTTTATAGGAAAGGGTTTTTGCAACTTCCGCATAATTTCCAATCCTTATTTTCAACTCGAATTTATTATAGAATACTTGCCTAATAAAGGGAAGAAAAACAGAAAAAAATCTTATTTCCGGGGCAAAGGTATGATAATAATCTTCGGGGACTTGGGCTACCCGTTTCTGGAATTTGCCGCCCTCGTTTTTGACTCGGGACATACCCGAAAAGGGAATGCCACACTTTCATCCCTTCGTGCGCAATACGTACACCATTTACGAATTTTATTTCACAGGGTTAATTTTAGACATAATGCTTATTGAAAATATGTAAAAAAAAAAATCGGTTGTCTGTAAAGTCGGTTTACTGACGATAGTTGAACGTGACAACGTCATAAGAAAATACTGATGGAATGGTTTCATTTTCCAAAAGAAAATTTTAATTTTATTTGTTTGATAGATATTTTGTATGGATATAGAGAAGGAGGTAAATGGAAATGTATTATTGTATAGCAGCTGTCCACGGGGACGCATCGCTCACTCAAGTAGGAGAGAGACAGATGTGGAACGCTGCCGAACGCGGAGGCCGATTGTGCCTCTTTGTCGCTCGTTCCGCGCTCTCGCTTGCACTTCAAGTCTTAAATGGAACGCCTCAGAGCGAGGTAACGCCGCATGAGTCATGTTTTTTCGTGCGTGCAGCCGGGGCTCCATCGAATTATAAGACGTTGTCACGTCAAAAGCAAGTTTGCTCTCCCTTGTATATCGACGAAGAGGGATACTTTCTCCTTGGCTGTTTTGTCGTGGTCCATGGAGTTTTGATGTTCCAGACGTTTCACCGTTCTTCGCTGACGACATCTTCGGCGGTGACTTAGCTGTTATTGGATCATGACTGACTTCAGCCAAGTCACCACGGAAGATGCCGTCAGAGATGAACGCCGAAACGTCTGGAATATCAAAACTGTATCGATCATGACAAACCATTTTTGTACTGCAGATAAAGCCCCTTCGTGCGAAAGTCCACTGAGCCCTGGCACCCCACTTTTAGACTTTGATACACTGTCATAAATCTGCGTGAGTTATTTTTGATTTTTAGCCCTAAAAATTCTGTCGGTAAGGGGGGTGATACTGTTAAACACATTTTAGGTCATTAATAAAAAATCGGTTATAACGAACATTTTATTTTATTTCTATTTATACACGTTATACATGATGTGAACTATTGTAACGGACGAACAAAAGTTTTTGTGTTGATCTAATAAGTCCTTTTAGAAAAACCAATCACTTATATATATATGTGAATTGTAAAAATTCGGCATTAGGGTCTGTCCATAAATTGCCTAACGCTAATGGAAAAAGAGGAAAATTCGGTTGTTACAGCTCTGTTAAAAAACACTTTCATCGAAGTCAAAACGGACTTGGGAAGAGTTTAATTCATTCCAACAGAAATATAAACCTAACTAATGGGTATCGGCAGTAACAAACACCCGGTTATAACGGACAAAATTTCTATTCCACCCGTGTTGGTTATAAGCGAGTTCAACTTTATTTATTTTAGAGGATTTAGTTTAAAAACTAACCACCCTTTTTGCGTGAGGGTTGCCTTATAGTATGTAAATAATGAATATCAAGTAACTTAAACTTATTACAGAAAATATCTTCTTCTATCTATTATAACAACAACGAAGTTTGTAGTATGTGAGCGAAGCGAACGTATTGTGTTCTAATAAGATATGTAAATTATTCAAGCTTGCAAGGGAAACATGATCGTTACAAAGAACACAAACAACAAATTAGCGAATATTATACTTTAATACAATGTATTGTACTCGTAGAAGTTCCGTGAGAATTCATTTTCATAGATAATATATATATAATTATGACGGTAACTACGCACAATAGTTAAGTATGTGATATTTATGAATAACTAAATAAACTTAAAAAAAAAAATTGGTCTGAGCACACTTTGGTCGGTGCTAATACGACTAACTTCCCATTAGATAATACAGTTATTGTAAAGTACATTCGTTTCTAAAGTTTGAAAAAAACGCGGCACAATAATAAATAACAAACAATGTTTGAGAGTTCGTCATTTTATAAACCCATAAGAAACAGTATTTCGTCTGAGAAAACCGAATTGATAGAGTACTTGCATCAGTCAATTGGTAAATACTATTTTTTATTGTTTATCGATTGTTTATAACAATTCATTTTGTTATAAACAAATTTTTATTATAATATGTTATTATAATATGTTATTCCCTGTCTTGAATAATGATATTTCGTTATTATTGATTCCGTAACTTCATTGTTGTGATTAGATTAGAACGTATTTTAATTAAATTGTTTGTAATTAATTCGTTTTTTTTTTTATAAAAAAAAAACGGCTTGACCGATTTCGTTCAAATTTCTTTCAGATCTTCATTATGATAATATCTTTCGAAAAAATTTTGGTTGAGGGCGATATCTCAATCCGTTCTTGAGATATCGAAAACGAAAAAAATGCTGACATACGAACGTACGTACGTACATACACACATCATCAAAAAAATTGGCTAGCATGCTACTAATATGTTAAAACGTGGAAATATAATGAAAATTCCGATTTCACTTTTCGACCCAATTACAATAACTTCCTAATGGGAAGTTAAAAATTGAACGTGTAATTATACGACACGCTATTGAAGTGAAACTTCTTCAAACACACAAACATACCGGAATAGGGGTTAAGGAATTGGTTTAATGGTAGATATTATTTGTATACAATGAATTTAAATTTTACACTATACATGTCGGAATTGCCTGTAACGAACGTTGCATTGAAGCGCGCTCACGGCTCAAGTGATCCCCACTACGAGACATCCGTTGCATGATTTCGTTACATAGCAAATCGCATGAAACGAACTTACCCTACCGTGCGTAAAGAAGTTTCACTTCAAAAAACATTTACGTTTAAAAGATTTCCTGCGATAAATATAAAAATAAAATGATTTGCTGTCCATTGGTCACCCGGGGCAAGTAGCTAGTGCCCCCGATCGATGGGGCCTCCTAGTTCCTGCCAGATTACCAACCAATAAGCGATGTTACCGCTGAATATATTTATTTTTCGAAAATCAAACGATAATTACTAACTATATTAGATACTGCTTACTTACAGTCTTTTTTTTTGATATTCTAATTAACGAAGGACGTAACACTGGCGGCTCTGTCAGACCACCTGCCTCTTGCTTGCAGGGGGGATTTCCTTAAATATTTTTTAAGTTTTATGTAGCCAGCAGCGAGGCAAAATTTAATGTGAGTGACCAAGTAAACCACCTCGATGATCGGTCGGGATTCCCCTTTCGCGCAAACTTTTTTCGCTTGAGTCTGAAGTCGTTGTTCGCCTGTTTTATTTTACATTCGCGACGGCTTTCAGTATAAGAATAAAATTATGGGTATACTATGTTATGTAGTTTTTTCCAGGGTGGCAATCAAATAATTAGACACCTTTATGTTTTTGTAACGTTTCGGTTTATTTAACCATCTTCAGTCTTTTAAAGTGTTACTGCTTGTACACAGATATTAACTTGATTTTGAACATTCTGCATACTTATGCAGTGGTTCAACGCAAAAGTCTGAAGATGATTGAGTAAACCGAAACGTTACAAGAAACATAAAATTGTCTGATTATTTGACAGCCACCCTGCAAAAACTACATAATTTAACAGTAACGGTCAGGAACTTGAAATAAAAAATACTACCTAAGGCAAGTTAGAGACACATTAGAAGCAGAAACAGGAATTAAGAGGGGTAGCAGTAGACCTAAATTAGATTACTGTTCACTAGTAGTTAAGGATGTGGGATGTTCTAGTTTTAGGGAAATGCAAGATTAGCTCAGGATAAGAAAAAGTGATGGTTTGTGTCTAACCAGTCTTATTAATAATGATGATGATAACATCTTCCTTTTGCCTGTTTTAATGAAATATACCATTGCCATAGTCATAGGCATAAGGGCTCCATTTTCCTTAAATTCCCACTACCTCCAATACGTAAAAGACCATTCTAATTTGGATGTATTTGGGTCTGCTATAACTCCACCATTATTTTTTCGTCGTCATTAGAGCTTTTTTACACGGGCTACTTTTTGTGGAGCTTCTGAAGCGTCACAGTTGCACGATTTTTTGAAATCCACTGTTTTAAATTGACGCTTTCACACGAGAGCAGTGCTTTAAAGACGTAGCGCTACAGTCGCTGAATTGAAGCGACATTCGCTTGAATTGCGCGGCTAAATAGTCGTGCCCTCGTTGCGCTTCATTACATAAATGCATTTACTTAAGTTAACGCTTCCACACTAGTGTACGTTTAGTAATGCGACAGACCAATGATGGAAAATTTCATAACCGAAATTGAAAACAAAGACTGCATTTGGAGTAGCTGCAGGGCAGGACTATTTAAGGAAGAGCATGGGAAGAAGAAATGACTGAAAGACATTTTTTATTTCGACATAAATCTTGGAAAGATGTATAGAAATCCGTTTAGCAATCGATTGCTGCTGTAAGGATCGACTCAATATTTCCGATTCTTTATATTCTTATTTTTTTTTTTTATCAGAAGCGCTAATAAAAAAA
>NW_020439389.1:43319-57412 GCF_000699045.2 Agrilus planipennis | reverse complement strand
GAATTAATTAATTTTTATATTTATTATTCAAAAGGCCAGTATTACATATAATATTAATATTAAATATAAAATTAGGGAATGAAATTATTTATAAAAACGAAAATTGAACTTTTTAGTGTTTTGACATTCTTTCTACACGAGAAATATATTTTCTCAATCGTGTGTCTTGATGTTTTAGGTAACTTGCAGCAATATTTCTTTCTGAAATTTCAAATTTTCTGCAACCAGTAATATATTAGGATTAAAGTATAAGTGCTAATACATTATATGCAATGAAAAAATTTTTTTTACTAATTAATTTTTTATTTTAATTGATATTTTAATCTACACATCGAAGACGCGATCAACATCATTAAAGACAATACAGCTGTAGGGATAGATATACAGGGGCAAAATATTAGTATGCTTAGATTTGCAGATGATATAGCAGTATCTAGCAAGGGGGTTAGAGGTAGCTTTAAATAAAATCGAAGCGCTATTGACAAAACAGTATTGTATGAAAGTAAACAGAAGTAAAAAAAAAAATACTGGTTTGCAAGGGAAGAAAAAGTAAGGAAAGAGCGGTAGGATAAAGGTAGGAGTCGAATGATTAGAAGAAGTGGCTGATTTAAGGTATCTGGGAAGTCAGGACGGAAAGAGTAGTAGAAATATAAGGTAGAGGATAGCGCAGGGTCGAGTCGCCCTCAATAAAAAGAAATCACTATGCTCGCGAATGGTTAATTTAGAAATTCGAAAAAGATTGTTAAAGGTGTATGTTTGGAGCGCGGCATTGTACGGGTGCGAAACATAGAAAGCGGGCGCGGCGGAAAAGAAAAGGTTAGAAGCGTTCGAAATGTGGTGTTACCGGTGAATGACGAAGATACCGTGTATAGAGAAGGTTAGAAATGATGAAATATTACAGGGAATAGGAGAACAGAGGACTCTATGGAAGTCAGTAAGAAATAGGCGAGATAGATTGGTAGAACGCCTTTTCTAGCATGTAAGTCTAGTCAGAGACATATTAGAGGCAGAAACGGCAGTTAGGAGGAGTAAAAGTAGACTTAAATTGGATTAGCAGTAAAGCTAATCTAGGTCCACCTCTACTCCTCGTAACTTCCGTTTCTTTCTGACTAGACTTTCATACTTGAGAAGGTGTCCTACTAACCTATCTCGCCTATTTTTTACTGACTTCTATAGAGTCCTCTGTTCTCCTATTCCTTCTGAAACCTCTTCATTTTTAACCTTCTCTATCCACGGTATCCTCATCATTCGCCTGTAGCACCACATTTCAAACGCTTCTAACCTTTTCTTTGCCGCCGCGCCCACTGTCGCGCTGCAAACATACACCTTTAACAACCTTTTTAGAATTTCTAAATTAACTGTTCGCTAGCATAGAAGTGACTTCTTTTTATTGAAGGCGACTCGACCCTGCGCTATCCTCTGCTTTATATATCCCTACTACTCCTTCCGCCCTGACTTATCTGATTTCCTAGCTACCTAAAATCAGCCAAAGCAAAAGTAATAATAATAAATACTTACTTGATTAATCAATTAATATATGAATGCGAATGTACAGGCCTGATAACAGAAATCGGACCAAATATTTGTTGCAAAGGTAGGATTAAACTATCCCACTTCTGTAATTAATGTAATATTATCTACTTTTTAGTTTAAGTTTGTACATATAGGTACACGGCGAAAACTAAATTTTTATGACGACGTAAAAATTACAATTTTCGTTTGTAAATGACCGAATTTCCCTTAAAAATAATAGTATTTATTGTAATAATATCTGTTTTGACACGTTTTTTTTAAAATTATTTCAAGTTTCTTAATTATTACAATTAAATATGTAATATCAACTAAAATACCTAGTAAATTTATTTCTGATGTAATTTTATTTCTACAAATCCGGGTTCAAATTGTAATTATTATTATTTTCGCTTACTTGAGCAGCTGGGTAGTGGGATAAATTGTAAATATCGCTTTAATATTTTGGTAAATTTTCCTTTTTCATTTTCTCCGTATATTGTCCTAAAAATTACCTTTATTGTACATTTAACGGCTGGCCTGTATTAAACAGACTGCAATTTTTATAATCGCAAATAGTTTATCAAAAACTTGGTCTTTCAATTGTTGATACTAATCGAGCATTAAGCGAGCAATTTTTTGATAACAGATAATTCGCAAAGAATCATGTTCATAATTAACTTATCTGCTGTGTTAATTTATCATATTAACCCATGTAAAATTGACATTTCCATCTCAATACAAATTTCTTTTTACGCTGAAAAATCATTGAATTCTACGAAATGGAATCAAAATTTTTGCACGTAATCCCATATTGTAATAACGTGATGTATTGCACATAAATTATTTTAATTAATTCAGTAGATAATAGTAATTAGGGACCGTAGAATATAATGGAAAGTACTGTGAATTACCACACTCGAACAACTAATTAATTACAGGATGCAGACTAATGTCTACATATTACGATATTACTTACACTATTAGTATTCAATCGACTTCAAAAAAAATTCTCATTTCTTTTATGTGTGTATTTTAATCGATTGTGAATCAATTTTAACGATTCCTTTTTGATTGCATAGGCTATATCTCAAGGATGGTCCCATTTAAATTTGAATAAAATATTCCACCTCTAAGGGTGGAAAATTAGGGGTTGATTGTCGTTTTTTTAACTTTTTATAAATAAAGTTATGAAATCAGTATTTATGTTTGGTATGTCTAAGTATACACAATATATTATATATGTATATGTATACATTCAGTTTGTGTAAATACCTACGTATGTATTTTACAGTTCGTGTATAAATATTTTTTTAAAACAACTCATCTCATGAAGTCATCCGCGATGTTTATCAATGGATAACAATTGTCAGTTTTGTAGAAATAATTTGCAAGTAAAATTTCACATTGTGTTGTTGCCAAACGTGTAATTGTTATTTATTATTAAAAAACGAACACATACTAGGTTCTTAGTTTGTTTTGTTTCAAAATATGGGTTTAGGAAAATGAGGGCCCAATGTAGTAGTTTGAGGTAGGCGTCGGTAACCTTTTTTGGTTACCAGTACAGTAATAGGTACCCAGGTCCCTCTTTTCCATTGGGCAGTCTGGGCAAGTGCCCAAGGCCCAACGATCAACGGAGGCCCCCCTATATTGTTCCTACCAGATCCATCCGCCAACCAAAAGCCGATAATTATTTTAACAAAATTAATCAATAATTGCTGTTAGAATATTTACATGCATAATCGCTTTTGCATGGTATAAACGCGAGCATACCTAAATGTAGGTGATTCTTCAAACATTTATATATTCTGAAATTTTATTACTTCGAATCGCTCTCCAAAGAAAAAAATACAGAATCTGACTACAAGGACCTGTTCTCAAAGAATAAGAGTTAGAAGTTCGCGTCAGACATTGTTTGATTACTCTGCACCCATAGTCCAATTGAGTTGGGAAGAGATATTAAAGTAGAAATACCTTACTTCCCATAAGTAATATCCCAAGCGTGCATCTAAAACAGCGATTGAGTTTGTACAAGGACATTAGTTATTGTTGACGTTGTTTTTCGCTTGAAAACTCCAAATCCCGAAACAAAGTTGCAAAGAATTTACTGCTATGAGATGTTAACGAGAAAGAGTTAGAAATAGAATGTCTGTATTTGGCAAACTAATAGTATTCCAGACTTTTTGATAAAAAACCGAGTTGGAGACACATTTCCAAATGTAGAAATTGCATTGAGAATCTTTTTAAACAAGATGGTAACCAACTGTAGTGGCGAACGCTCCTTCTTTAAACGGAAAAGAATAAAAAATATATGCTCAAAGACAAAGATTTTGAACAACTGGTTGATGGTTTTGCATATCTGAAAACTAGAAGGGTGTCTTTTCAAAAAAGACAATTTTAAGTACCAACCTGAGAATGATATTAGAGTTACTTTTTCGAGTCATATTACAATTATCTCTTCATTTATGTGAATGTAAAGAAACAAATAACAAACCAAAGTAATTCTCTGTCAAAGCTCCAATAGGTTAAAGACGGCTCTGGATATACCGTGTATCCGGTATGGATAGTAAGACGGATCTAGCACTTTTTTATAGGATCCGGAACAATAATAATTTAATAAGTATAACAAAAAACCTACCTAATAGAAATTGGTAATTCACGTTGTATTGTGATAAGAGGTTTATCCTTATTTGTATTATTTATTCATTACTACACTAAATTATTTGTTATGTCGATATACGAGGGTGGATTGATAAGTTTCCGGCCTGACCAAGAAAAACAAGGTTTTTAAAAATTTTTTTTTTTTATTTCTCAACATAATCTCCTCCAAGGCTGATACATTTCTCATAGCGGTGTTCCAGTCTATTAATGCCATCTCTATAGACTGATTCGTCAAGCTCCTCAAAATAACCATTTACAGCTTCGATTACTTCTTCATTGTCCGCAAATCTCTTACCGCCAAGCCATTTTTTGAGATTAGGGAACAGAAAATAGTCACTCGGGGCTAGGTCTGGAGAGTAAGGAGGGTGCGGCATCAATTCAAACTTTAGATCGTTGATTTTAGCCGTCGCAACGATTGACGTGTGCGCTGGTGCGTTATCGTGATGAAACAAGATTTTTTTCTTCGCCAGATGAGGTCGTTTAATTTTCACCTCGTGGCTCAAACGTTGCAATAAGTCTGCGTAGTATTGACCAGTGATAGTATTACCCTTTGCAAGGTAATCAATGTATATAATACCTCTTGCATCCCAAAAAACAGTAGCCATAACCTTGTTCGCCGAAAAAATTGTTTTTGCCTTCTTTGGAGTTGGTTCCCCTGGTCCAATCCACTGTTTAGACTGTTCTTTGGTTTCAGGAGTGTAGTGGTGGACCCACGTTTCGTCAACGGTTACGAATCGACGCAAAAATTCGCTTGGATTACGCTTATACAATGACAAATTTGCGGTAGAAATGTTTTTTCGAATCAATTTTTGGTCGACTGTTAGCAAACGCGGCACCCATCTTGCACAGAGCTTTTCCATATGCAAATGTTGGTGCAAAATATGTTGCACACGTTCATATGACATCTTACAGGTCTCAGCTATCTCACGCACTTTCAATCTGCGGTCTCCCAGCACTATTTGATGAATTTTTTCGATCATATCTGGAGTTGTGACCTCAACGGGGCGTCCTGAGCGAGGCCCATCAGAGGTGCTCACACGACCCTTTTTAAACTCGGAAACCCACTGCTTAACGGTTGAATATGACGGGGAGGATGTCCCCAGTGTTGAGTCCATCTCTTTTTTAATTTCCTTCGGCGTTAACCCCTTCAAATAAAAGTATTTGATGACAGCACGATTTTCCTGCTTTTCCATTTTTACGAAAACCACAGAGGCGTCTTGTTCAGCGTGCTGTCAAACCTACACTAGCAAGGAGATCGGGCTGAAACTATAGCTACAAGCTATCCAAGGATGGTACTATAGAATGTCACCTCAAGGTAGGCCTAGTGGCGTCATCTCTTGGTTAGGCCGGAAACTTATCAATCCACCCTCGTAGTTCTTGTGTTTAGTTTTTCTTGTGACCAATAATAGAAATCCTGTCGCTTGTTGGTATAGAAGGTTTTGGTTAACAATAACTTATTAGTAAGATTTTGTCACCTTGCACTTTTCAAGTTTATAAACATTATTGGCTCATTTTAACGGTGTCAACACAACCCTTTCGTTTAAAATCCACCAACCAAGAATTAAAATTTTGCAGGGTACTTGGCTATGTGGTATCCGACAAAATTACTACCCGGTGCATCTCCTGTTATGAGTTGAAAATACAGAACGTTCCCAAAGATCGGTGATACCATATTTATATTCGTAGTATTTAATTAATAAGAAATAGTACAGTAAGAGTTCCTTATTCACGGTTTCCTTATTCGCGTTTTCATTATTCACGGGTGAAAAAATTGCATCCCTGTTCCTGTATTCGAGGCTAAAATTTCATTATTCGCGGATGAAATCGTAAACAGAAAAGGATTCGGTGTCATTTATTAAGGGAATTGATCGCAATAGACTGCTCGTGCCTAAAAAAGAATTTATTCAATTATTTCTTTACAAATAAGTAGCCGTACCCTGCGCGCGTTGCTACGCCACCAACTAAAATAAATTTGAATGAAAGACAATACACAAATATTCAATTCATTTTGAGTCATTTTGTTGATTTTGTTCATTTCGAAAAAAATGTGACATTACAGCTTTTCGTTTCAATTCGATATATACTGAAGTGCTCTGGGATACACAATATTTTTTGTTTTTCCTGTCGAAAATGGGTCGTACCAACTCAGAAATCTTCTTTGGCTCATGCACAACAACTTTGCTAAAGATCATCACATGATCAAATGCATAGTTTACGATTCTATAAAGGACATACAGACAAACATTCATTTTTATATATGTAGATATTGAAAGAAAATTCGTCGTAAATACTGGCTGTAATGGTATAATGATGTTTTCAGCAATTGTTGCTCATTATTATCTATCTGTGGTCATTAAAAATGATTCATTCAAGAACTTATGATTAGAAATTAATCTTATTCTGTCATCAACACAAAGTGAGTAGTATAAGTGTTGTATGTATTATTGGATTTTACTTTACAAGATTTGCAAGGCGTATTTATCTAAATTTTTGCGTTATATCAAGAGAAGATCCATAAATAATTCTTCGGTGGGGAGGCTGGGAAGGTGGTATTAACTTTTTCCTAAATGTAGTTTCTAGAAATGTAATACCGTAGTAATCCGTAAGTCCTAAAACTCTTGTGAGAGGAAATTTCACTAATTTCGCCACTGTATTTAATTTCAATATTGTTAAGTTATTTGGTTGTTTGACCTAGGTCTCCGGCAAATCCCGGCAATTNTTGAAACGGAAACGTATTGACACATTTATGTCAGAGTCTTCCAACTGGTGGGAGCGCGAAGATTTTTTTGTTTAAATGACAATGCAACTAATACATACATATATCTACCTATGAATATATATGTACATGATACGCCTTGCGTTCTAAATTTAAATACAATGAACATTTAAGTAATCAACAATTTAGAATTGTTTCCTTTGTGGTAGTCTAACATTAATCAAAAGTTAAACACTTATTGTATTTATCTTTGTACTGTAACAGAAATGATATCAATGTGCTGTTAGTGGATTACTTAAGAGCAAATAGTTTTTAGGAATAAGCGTTTCTTTTCTATACAATTTATTGTTTCAGTAGATACCTTAGTCGGTCTTTATTGTCTACTACACAAAATACTTCAGTAAAAGTAAATACCCACCAGATGGCGATACAACGCCTGTACTTCGGAAACGTTTTTAATGATTAACCAGCTGTACCCTGCGCGCGTTGCTACGCCATCAACTAAAATAAATTTGAAGGAAAGACATTACACAAATATTCAATTCATTTTGAGTCATTTTATTGATTTTGTTCATTTCGAAAAAATTGTGACATTGCAGCGTTTCGTTTCAATTCGATATTTATTGAAGTGCTGTGGGATACACAATATTTCTTGTTTTTCCTGTCGAAAATTGGTCGTACCAACTCAGAAACCTTCTTTGGCTCATGCACAACAACTTTGCTAAAGATCATCACATGATCAAATGCATAGTTTACGATTCTATAAAGGACATACAGACAAACATTCATTTTTATATATGTAGATATTGAAAGAAAATTCGTCGTAAATACTGGCTGTAATGGTATAATGATGTTTTCAGCAATTGTTGCTCATTATTATCTATCTGTGGTCATTAAAAATGATTCATTCAAGAACTTATGATTAGAAATTAATCTTATTCTGTCATCAACACAAAGTGAGTAGTATAAGTGTTGTATGTATTATTGGATTTCACTTTACAAGATTTGCAAGGCGTATTTATCTAAATTTTTGCGTTATATCAAGAGAAGATCCATAAATAATTCTTCGGTGGGGAGGCTGGGAAGGTGGTATTAACTTTTTCCTAAATGTAGTTTCTAGAAATGTAATACCGTAGTAATCCGTAAGTCCTAAAACTCTTGTGAGAGGAAATTTCACTAATTTCGCCACTGTATTTAATTTCAATATTGTTAAGTTATTTGGTTGTTTGACCTAGGTCTCCGGCAAATCCCGGCAATTTTGCGTCATCGAGATAACGTCACTGTTTTTACCGGGTAAGATAAATTGGATATCAGTAGCAAGAGGCTAATCACTGCAAAAAATAGAACATTTGACACGATTCGCAATTTTTAAAAGATATTTTTTTTAATCCTATAAAACTGAATCAATTGAAATACTACAACCAAAAATCCATATTTGAAAACTAAGTCAAGATGCCGTCCTTACAGTTAGTTATACAGACATGTAACTTCTCATCTTTACTTTTAATATTATTATTGCCCCAACATTTGCCTAAGTTATCCAAGGAAACCATAGAAAAACTTGGACCATGGCAGACGGACCCGGAATCGAACCGGCGTCTTCCCGAATGCTAAGCAATGGTCCAAACCTCTATATCATTCTAACTGCAACGTTCTCTTCACTTCAAAGGTGACATTTTGATTAAATACTTTAATTCCGTACGATCTACTTCATATGGAATGAAAATCTCAATTTCTTTGGCCGATCAACGTTGTTTCAATGGGCGTACTACATACTGTCCGATCCGATCTGTATCAGTTAGCTTCAGTCGCCTTCCCAGCCTTCCGACCACAGTTTGATCGGCATCGTGGACAACCAGCCTTAGGCCTTACCGTACTAATAACTACATTCTATACATATAATAATATCGTACCAGTGCATAGATCAGCGGTTCCCAAATGGTGTTCCGTGAAGGGTTCACAGAGATTCCGCGAGATACGATGTTTCTTGTCCTAGTAAAAATATACAAAATTCTACGAAAAGCGATCATTCTGTAACTAATCATCTATTGAAACTCAAAAAATATTTGAATGAATATTTTCCAGAGGAAAATAGCCACTGATTGTGAGTATACAGTCTATTCGCAAATCAAACTAAATCATCAGTGTTAACCATGTCGAAGTATAAAAACTTGATCGATATTAAGAATTCATCCTCCTTAAAACAAAAATTCGAATGAGCTGATTCAAATTTGAATGATCTTTGGATTGAACTTAATGATGTAGTCGATGAGGTGGTTATCACACTTCCTGTTTCTATTTATTTCGTCTTCAGATTACAGACGAGCTTTTCAGTTTACGCTTACACTAAAAGCAAATTCAAAACTAGAAGACTGTATATAACTCCGGATATTCGAATTAAACTGTCGGACATTAAATCAAATGTTAATGCTATTATAAGCAAAAATGTGCACATTAAATATATACGTGCAATAAATATTTGGAATTCAAAATTCAATTTGAACAACATGTTCACAATAAGGTGCCAGGAGTCAGACATACAAATAATAATCACTTTACTTTTCTGTCGAGATGGGGTTCCGTCAAAAAAAGATAAGTCAGAAAGGGTTCCTTAGCAAAAAAAATTGGGAACTGCTGGCGTAGTTAATGAATGATACAGGTAAACAATTATTACGTTGATGTTTGAAATTTAAATTAGCATAAGTACATTTCTGATCTTTATTATGAAAAAACGTATATGTGCTTCCCGGCTTGCCATTATACAAAGTCATCGCGAAATTATACGTTGGAGTACCATAGTTTTTTTTTATTCCTGAGAACAGGTTCGTTACGTACAGTATTTAGAAAGTGTATTTTAGTTCATATTATATATAATATACATATATGTAGGAAAGGCCTGAATGTCTGATTGTTTGCTGTTTTGTATTTTTTTTTCTTTCGGGAATTCCCACAGTCATAGGTTATCTATGGTCATAAGATTACTCACATGTACGCGTAAGACCTTTCCGCTTGTTACGTAAGTTATTTTTTTTAATGTAAAGAAAATAATCTGTTTCAAATATAAATAAGAAAGAAAAAGGGAATAATAATGAAAGAAAAATTAAAGAACAATTACTATGAAATAAAAATCTAGATCCAAAATACAGTATTATCGATGTATTTATTATCTAGTGCCATGGCCAGAAGTTGAAGGCAAAATATATTTTTGCTTATTCTGTCTGAGTCAATCTGTTAATTTTTTCTTACAATTAATGCTATGATTATTTGTCTTATTATTTTTAAATTTGCAAGTAAATAGTTAATTTAGAAATTCGAAAAATGTTGTTAAAAGTGTATGTTTGGAGCACGGCGTTGTACGGGTGCGAAACATGGACAGTGGGAGCGGCGGAAAAGAAAAGGTTACAAGCGTTCGAAATGTGGTGTTATAGGCGGATGATGAGGATATCGTGGGTAGAAAAGGTTAGAAATGAAGAGGTGTTGGAAAGAATAGGAGAACAGAAGACTCTATGGAAGACAATAAAAAATAGGCGAGATAGGTTGGTAGGACACCTTCTCAGGCATGAAGGTCTAGTCAGAGACATATTAGAGGCAGAAACAGGAGTTAAGAGGAGTAGAGAGGTAGACCTAGATTAGATTACTGTTCGCAAATAGTTAAGGATGTGGGCTGTTCTAGTTTTAGGGAAATGCGAAGTTTAGCTCAGGATAGGAGTGGAGGTACGTGTCCAACCAGTCTTAGGGCTTTCGACCCTATGATGACGGATTTCATGCATTTTCGGTAACATTTATGGAAATCTTAGGACTGATGACCTTATGATGATGATGAGTAAATAGTTCGAAATTTTAATTGCAGCATATTAATGCTTCCCCAAACACATGGGCGTAACTAGAGATTTTTCCCAGGGAGCTGGGCAGATTTCACTTAGTAATGAAATATCGAATAGAGAAAACAGATATGTACATGTGTTGTAATGGGATGATTACGTATGCATGACGTCGATGAAAAAATTCATTCAGTTTTAAGGATCACTAGTTTAACTTTGTTATCTATTTTTTACCGTAATCAATTTTGTTTTAAGACAAAAAAGTAACTTGTGCTTCGTCCAAGTCTTCGAACTTTTTGACTGCAGTCTTTGGAAATTATTTCCTGATGTTTCGCCTGCAGTTTCAGCATTCTCAAGGTGGCGTCGTTGTTTTCTCGGTGGTAAGCAACCCCTGAGAATACCTGCCGCAGCAGCAGTCGTCAGACGAACCGTCGAAAAATGATTTCCAAAGACATCGGCCAGAAAACTAAAACGTACCACACGTTAGACGCCGGCCGTGAAAGCCTACGCAAACTTGAAAAAAAAAAACGTTCTTTTATCATTCACATTTAAAAGTTGTTCGACCTCCGAGGTCACTTTACTAATGAGTGATTTTGTTTAAACCATCTCGTAATCACTGATATTTTGTTTATTGTTTTCGCTATTAAATATACATAAATAGGAATCAGTGCTATAATTACTGGCATGTTATATAATGCGAAAATGAATCGATAAATGTAAACGCATCATTATTACATGGTCATCAGGTTGGTTGAACAAGCACCCTTCGACTCTTCATCTGCAGTTCCTTACATATCTTCGGATTTGTTGAAATTTAGATCATCCCAAACTCCTAACTACTTATTTACCATCCGAAATCTAATCTAGGTCTTCCTTTGTATCTCTTTCCTCCTGTTTTTACGTCTAGTATGTCTCTAATTAGTCCTTAATATCTGGGAAAGTGTCCACTTTCTGTTATTAACATACTCCATACTCGATAGGTAGAAGAAAAAATGGAAATAATGTTAAATGTGGTAGATAGTGCACATTTAAAATTTCCAAACTCAAAGTTATCGGTGTTATTGCTTTTTTTATTTTAAAATTAATATTTGACATTCAGTGAATGACACGAACATGTCATTTATGCAAAAATTTTGATCAGAATTGTATTATTGTTAATGTACATATATTCCCGCTTNAGAAACAGGAGTTAGGAGGGAGGGGTAGAGGTAGACCTAGATTAGATTACTGTTCGCAAATAGTTAAGGATGTGGGCTGTTCTAGTTTTAGGGAAATGCGAAGTTTAGCTCAGGATAGGAGTGGAGGTACGTGTCCAACCAGTCTTAGGACTGATGACCTTATGATCATGATGAGTAAATAGTTCGAAATTTTAATTGCAGCATATTAATGCTTCCCCAAACCCATGGGCGTAACTAGAGATTTTTCCTAGGGAACGTGGCAGATTTCAATTAGTAATGAAATATCGAATAGAGAAAACAGATATGTACATGTGTTGTAATGGGGTCATTACGTATGCATGACGTCGATGAAAAAATTCATTCAGTTTTAAGGATCGCTAGTTTAACTTTGTTATCTATTTTTTACCGTAATCAATTTTGTTTTAAGACAAAAAAGTAACTTGTGCTTCGTCCAAGTCTTCGAACTTTTTGACTGCAGTCTTTGGAAATTATTTCCTGATGTTTCGCCTGCAGTTTCAGCATTCTCAAGGTGGCGTCGTTGTTTTCTCGGTGGTAAGCAACCCCTGAGAATACCTGCCGCAGCAGCAGTCGTCAGACGAACCGTCGAAAAATGATTTCCAAAGACATCGGCCAGAAAACTAAAACGTACCACACGTTAGACGCCGGCCGTGAAAGCCTACGCAAACTTGAAAAAAAAAAACGTTCTTTTATCATTCACATTTAAAAGTTGTTCGACCTCCGAGGTCACTTTACTAATGAGTGATTTTGTTTAAACCATCTCGTAATCACTGATATTTTGTTTATTGTTTTCGCTATTAAATATACATAAATAGGAATCAGTGCTATAATTACTGGCATGTTATATAATGCGAAAATGAATCGATAAATGTAAACGCATCATTATTACATGGTCATCAGGTTGGTTGAACAAGCACCCTTCGACTCTTCATCTGCAGTTCCTTACATATCTTCGGATTTGTTGAAATTTAGATCATCCCAAACTCCTAACTACTTATTTACCATCCGAAATCTAATCTAGGTCTTCCTTTGTATCTCTTTCCTCCTGTTTTTACGTCTAGTATGTCTCTAATTAGTCCTTAATATCTGGGAAAGTGTCCACTTTCTGTTATTAACATACTCCATACTCGATAGGTAGAAGAAAAAATGGAAATAATGTTAAATGTGGTAGATAGTGCACATTTAAAATTTCCAAACTCAAAGTTATCGGTGTTATTGCTTTTTTTATTTTAAAATTAATATTTGACATTCAGTGAAAGACACGAACATGTCATTTATGCAAAAATTTTGATCAGAATTGTATTATTGTTAATGTACATATATTCCCTCTTATACAGCAAAAGTATCAAAAAATATTAAAAATCGTAATTTTAGCCATCGGTAGACACGGTTGAATATTTCTATCTACTTTTTAATTCTCAACAAAAGTTTCTGCTATTTTCAAAAATAAGGCTACTTTACTGTTACACTTCCATATTTTGTGCCAAAAAGAAAAGCAAAAAGGGAGCCCTAACAGGATGACTTCGTTGTTCGCCTGTCTGTCAAGAACTTTTTTTCTCAAGAAAGCGCGACGGTATCAAGTTGAAATTATTTTCAAATACTTAAGTCTGTAATCCGTTGGAGCTTTGAAAAAACTGAAACTTCTAAGCCAACGCAATCAAAACCTATAGGGTACTTCCCCTTGACCTAGAATCATAAAATTTGACAAGATACAATGTCTCATAGCATAAGTAAAGGAAAAAAATGTAAATTTGTAGTTACATCCCAAAAAAAAAAACAATTTTTTTATTTGTAATATTATTTACATTTTGAGGGAAACTTAAAACGAAACTATTTACATACCCGGGAATTTGTATATGGTGCCCTTGGTCCGAATGAAAAACAGAACCCTTATAGGATCATTCGTGACAGACACACGAACGCATAACGTAAATAAATTAATTTTGAACATAGGGGTCATTTTTGATGGGCCAATTGGATAATTTTGTAAATTGTACTGTGACATATCAAATGAAAGGGCTTGTTGTAATGGTCTCAAATATGTTTTTTTCATAATTTTAAAATGAATAGTTTTAAAGTTATTTAAGAAAATAGATGAAAACTGACTATCCTTCCCCTTATCGTCGAAACTACTGAACCTAAAATTTTGAAAAAAATACAGAAAATAGTTCTTTACTTATAGATTACAGG
>NW_020439389.1:29298-39575 GCF_000699045.2 Agrilus planipennis | reverse complement strand
CTAGTCAGAGACATATTAGAGGCAGAAACAGGAGTTAGGAGGGGTAGAGGTAGACCTAGATTAGATTACTGTTCGCAAATAGTTAAGGATGTGGGCTGTTCTAGTTTTAGGGAAATGCGAAGTTTAGCTCAGGATAGGAGTGGAGGTACGTGTCCAACCAGTCTTAGGGCTTTCGACCCTATGATGACGGATTTCATGCATTTTCGGTAACATTTATGGAAATCTTAGGACTGATGACCTTATGATGATGATGAGTAAATAGTTCGAAATTTTAATTGCAGCATATTAATGCTTCCCCAAACACATGGGCGTAACTAGAGATTTTTCCCAGGGAGCTGGGCAGATTTCACTTAGTAATGAAATATCGAATAGAGAAAACAGATATGTACATGTGTTGTAATGGGATGATTACGTATGCATGACGTCGATGAAAAAATTCATTCAGTTTTAAGGATCACTAGTTTAACTTTGTTATCTATTTTTTACCGTAATCAATTTTGTTTTAAGACAAAAAAGTAACTTGTGCTTCGTCCAAGTCTTCGAACTTTTTGACTGCTGTCTTTGGAGATTATTTCCTGATGTTTCGCGTGCAGTTTCAGCATTCTCAAGGTGGCGTCGTTGTTTTCACGGTGGTAAGCAACTCCTGAGAATACCTGCCGTAGCAGCAGTCGTCAGACGAAAATGATTTCCAAAGACATCGGCCAGAAAACTAAAACGTAGCACACATTAGAAGCCGGCCGTGAAAGCCTACGCAAATTTGAAAAAAAAAACGTTCTTTAATTATTCACATTTAAAAGTTGTTCGACCTCCGAGGTCACTTTACTAATGAGTGATTATGTTTAAACCATCTCGTAATCACTGATATTTTGTTTATTGTTTTCGCTATTAAATATACATAAATAGGAATCAGTGCTATAATTACTGGCATGTTATATAATGCGAAAATGAATCGATAAATGTAAACGCATCATTATTACATGGTCATCAGGTTGGTTGAACAAGCACCCTTCGACTCTTCATCTGGAGTTCCTTACATATCTTCGGATTTGTTGAAATTTAGATCATCCCAAACTCCTAACTACTTATTTACCATCCGAAATCAATCCTAGGTCTTCCTTGGTATCTCTTTCCTCCTGTTTCTACGTCTAGTATGTCTCTAATTAGTCCTTAATATCTGGGAAAGTGTCCACTTTCTGTTATTAACATACTCCATACTCGATAGGTAGAAGAAAAAATTGAAATAATGTTAAATGTGGTAGATAGTGCACATTTAAAATTTCCAAACTCAAAGTTATCGGTGTTATTGCTTTTTTTATTTTAAAATTAATATTTGACATTCAGTGAAAGACACGAACATGTCATTTATGCAAAAATTTTGATCAGAATTGTATTATTGTTAATGTACATATATTCCCTCTTATACAGCAAAAGTATCAAAAAATATTAAAAATCGTAATCGGTAGACACGGTTGAATATTTCTATCTACTTTTTAATTCTCAACAACTTTTGTATATAAAAGTTTCTGCTATTTTCAAAAATAAGGCTACTTTACTGTTACACTTCCATATTTTGTGCCAAAAAGAAAAGCAAAAAGGGAGCCCTAACAGGATGACTTCGTTGTTCGCCTGTCTGTCAAGAACTTTTTTTCTTAAGAAAGCGCGACGGTATCAAGTTGAAATTATTTTCAAATACTTAAGTCTGTAATCCGTTGGAGCTTTGAAAAAACTGAAACTTCTAAGCCAACGCAATCAAAACCTATAGGGTACTTCCCCTTGACCTAGAATCATAAAATTTGACAAGATACAATGTCTCATAGCATAAGTAAAGGAAAAAAATGTAAATTTGTAGTTACATCCCAAAAAAAAAAACAATTTTTTTATTTGTAATATTATTTACATTTTGAGGGAAACTTAAAACGAAACTATTTACATACCCGGGAATTTGTATATGGTGCCCTTGGTCCGAATGAAAAACAGAACCCTTATAGGATCGTTCGTGACAGACACACGAACGCATAACGTAAATAAATTAATTTTGAACATAGGGGTCATTTTTGATGGGCCAATTGGATAATTTTGCAAATTATACTGTGACATATCAAATGAAAGGGCTTGTTGTAATGGTCTCAAATATGTTTTTTTCATAATTTTAAAATGAATTGTTTTAAAGTTATTTAAGGAATCGAACCGGCGTCCCCCCGACTGCTAAGCAATGGTCTAGACCACTAGGCCATGCCGCTCGGTTTATGGGATCACTCAAGTGTCTGTCTGCCTGTCTTTTTTTTAAGCAGATGTTGCTGCGGGGACGGTCGAAAGCGTAAAGCAAGCATTTAATTAAAATGATTACAATAATAAACCAAACAATAGAAAATTTATTTTCTTACATTTAATAACTATATACATTCCTATCGAAATTATGGTACGCCATTTGTTCGTCTATCCAGTCTCTGAAAAGTGCAATGTTCGCGTAGACCCCGGGGNGGTGGTGGTTCGGGTGAGAAAGATGAGACGGACGAAATGAAGACAGAAGAGAGTGAAAGATTATCTGTGGAATATTACTGCCTCAGCATTTGCCTAAGTGATCCAAGGAAACCACAGAAAAACTTGGACCAAGGCAGACGGACCCGGATTCGAACCGGCGTCCTCCCGAATGCTAAGCAATGGTCTAGACCTCTAGGCCATGCCGCTCGGTTTATGGGATCACTCAAGTGTCTGTCTGCCTGTTTTTCTTTTTAAGCAGATGTTGCTGCGGGGACGGTCGAAAGCGTAAAGCAAGCATTTAATTAAAATGATTACAATAATAAACCAAACAATAGAAAATTTATTTTCTTACATTTAATAACTATATACATTCCTATCGAAATTATGGTAGGCCATTTGTTCGTCTATCCAGTCTCTGAAAAGTGCAATGTTCGCGTAGACCCCGGGGACCTGGTTCTCGCCGCACCCAATGCCCCACGCCACGATCCCCACCTGGTGATACACGTCTTTCGTCCCCTCAACCGGACATACCAATGGACTTCCCCCGTCACCCTTGCACGTGTCTTTACCGGCCTCGCCGCCTGCACAAACGAAACTCTTGTGCAACTCGAAAAACTTTCCCAGACGCGTCGTTCTCAAGGCGTTCTGGCACTGCTGCCTGGGCACGATGGGCAGGTCAATCTTTTTCAAAATGACTTGATATTTCCCTTCCTTTCCGAACACGTCTTTGCCCCAGCCGCTCGCATAGCATCTCGCGTGGTCAATCACTGCACCCTGAGGAGGTAAGCAGATGACGTTGACGTTTTCGGCGAGCTCTACCGGCGATTCCAAGAACAACAGCGCTACGTCGTTGAAAAGCGCCCCAGCATAGAATTCTGGGTGTATCATTATCTTCTCGACGTTCCTGTCTTGGTGAGGGTAGAGCTCCTTCTTTGTTTGGGTGTCCCATTCACCCACACGCACTTTGAACTTTTTGGTTTTGTCTGTGACACAGTGGGCGGCTGTTAAGACCACTTGACGATGTATCAGGGCTCCACCGCATTGGTATACGTTCAGTTTTGAGGATTGTCCTTCCAGTTCTTCTTCCCGAAGGACGGCGGTCATCCAAGGGAATTCACCGAATTGAGCTTCGTTGTCTTTGTTGCCCGTTATGCGGAAGCCAACGCCTTCAGGATTGTGGTGGCCACATCCGATGGTCTTTGCAGGATCTGGTTTGGGGGTGATGGGGTCGACCACTCTTTCGGACGAACCGCAACACGTTTCGAGATAATCTGAGCAAGGGTTGTCTTGAATTCTAGAATGATAAAAAATAAAAAAGTCAATAATATGTCTTTTAATCGTTCTTAACACATGAAATTTAAGTAATATTGCTTCTTTACTATCAGTAGTCAAGATTTATTGACAAACCCTTACCTAATAATATTTGCGCTACGTTATTTCACAAACCCCTTTAAAGAAAATATTGGTTATTAGGATTATGTACTTTAGGGTAATGCGAAGATTAGCTGAGGATAGGAAAGAGTGAAGGTGGGTGTCTTAGGACTGGTTAGATGCTGTGATGATGATGATAATGATGAAATTATGTTATCTCAATGTATTTGAAATTTGGGAGAATATTCCTTGACTACTTCTCAGGGACATCTTTTTGAAATGTCAAAGTTTTACCCTAAAATGGTAAAAAAGACTGTTAATGTGACCGACTGAAAGACATCGCGGAGCCTACATTCGTAGACCTAGAGGTTCGTGATTTAGAGAAAATGTTCCTTTAGTACTCTAGAATCTGGAAGTGAACCGAAAGGAATTTTTTCAAGTTAAATTCCATAAGGAATGGAAAAGTGTGTCAATGTAACCGACTGAAATATTACGTCCAGTGTAAAGAGGTAAACTTATAGATTCAAAATTTGGAAGGAATATTGTTTGAATACCTTAGAAGTGCAGAAAGTTTCATCTCTAAAGGGATGAAATGGGGTATTAAAGTAACTGACTGACAGACAACGCACAACTAAATAACAGAATTAGAGTATTAGTAAAGCCCAATGGAAAAGTATTTTTTAATAAAAAACAGAAAAAATTAAAGAAGCGCCGTCTATCTCTTTTTATTTTGAGTATGTGCGGCTGATAGTCAGATGTTCGTGTCAATTAGGAGCGTTTGTATAAAATGAAGGTTATTAATACGCATGCGCAAGGTAGAGTTCCACTATTTTTCATGTTCTGATTCCCTAATAGGTGCGTACGTGAACAAAGAAAAAAAAGGTCCATCAGTTATATTGACACTTCGTGTTAGTTGTGTTCAAGTACAAGCAGTTAAAAGTTAAATTTTTAGAGCTTTTATGAGTATTTCCAAAAATATTACCAGAAAAATCTGTCAAGAATTATGTTCTTGTTCTATACCCCCCTCGGTCTACAAACTGCCAGGCCGTCATTCTTTTCTTTTCCAACTCCCTGTCTTCTTCTTCAAGTAAAAGAGCAATCAGTAAGGGAGTAATTTTTGAGCAACGCTTCGAAAACATGCTAAACATCCGAGACTGAAGGTCAGTTGTTGTATAATGTGAGTACAACAAAAAGGTTTCTGCCACCATGTAGACGGATAGTGAGAATGAGCCTTTCAACGGAGGTACGAAAATAAAGTCGAAAATTTTTGATACTTTGAGAACTTTAATAAAATTAAAACAAAAATACTGGTCTGCAAGCGAAGAAAAAGTAGAGAAAGAGCGAATATAAAGATAGGAGACGAAAAATTATAAGTAGCCGATTTTAGGTATCTAGGAAGTCAGATAAGTCAGGACGGAAGGAGTAGTAGGGATATAAAAGCAGAGAATAACGCAGGGTCGAGTCGCCCTCAATAAAAAGAAGTCACTTCTACGCTCGCGAACGGTTAATTTAGAAATTCGAAAACGATTGTTAAAGGTGTACGTTTAGAGCGCGGCGCTGTACGGGTGCGAAACACGGACGGTGGACGCGACGGAAAAGAAAAGGTTAGAAACGTTCGAAATGTGGTATTACCGGCGAATGATGAGGATACAGTGGATAGAGAAGGTTAGAAATGAAGAGGTATTAGAAAAAAATAGGAGAACAGAGGACTCTATGGAATTCAATAAAAAATAGGCGAGATAGGTTGGTAGGACACGTTCTGACATGAAGGTCTAGTCAGAGTCATATTAGAAGCAGAAACAGAAGTTAAGAGGAGTAGGGGTAGACCTAGATTAGATTACTGTTCGCAAATAGTTAAGGATGTGAATTGTTCTAGTTTTAGGGAAATGCGTGTCCAACCAGTCTTAGAACTGACGACTTTATGATGATGATCACGAAAACTTAAGCTGTTGTTATTCATTTTTGAGTAGTTGTAAAAGCTCCTTTCTTTATAAATTAACTTTTAATTATCTAAAGGCACCTTTTTTCTTGTGCTCATCAAGCATTTCAATGCCAAACGATAAAACCAGTTATTAAGTAAGACTATGCAAGCAGAGAAAATCAAAATAATCAGTGACTTAATAAAACCGACAAAAAAGACAAATTATTTACACAAAATGCTGCAGGAAAATACCGGCCTCTTAGCCTTTTTGGTGCACCTATTAGGCAATCTTTTGATGACGCCCATTGTAAAATTAGTGTTGTCAATACTCGAAAAAAATACTACTTCTGTCCCATTATAATACATAATAACAGTTTAACAATTTGCCCGATTAAAAGATGTGTGTATAAAAACTAGAGATGCACCGAATAGTAATTTTGACAGGTATTGGATATATGTAGAATACAACATATATTACTAGAAAAAGTTTCACTCCGTAATCTTAACTATTTCGTCCATATTTTTGTTTTTTCAAAGAATTAACATTAACATAAGATAGCTAGTATAATTACATCTTTCTGCGATTTTTCGTTATTTTTGAAGTGAAACTTCTCTGGGCTCGATGGGAGTAAAATCTGAGTCATGAAACGACACGTTTTGCAACGTTTCGTCTCGCGCGCATGCGCATATCGGTATTACAGTCAGCTGTTAGTGATCAGTATCTCGTATCTCATATATTATAGTATCATGTATATTCACTATACTATGGTGCTAAATTTTTTAGTTTTAACTATGCAGTTATATTACGGTAAGTGTATTACAGTAAATGTTTATTTAACAACAACTAATATTTATTTAAAAGTGAGCAATATTATGTATTAATTCTATTTCCTTGTAGTTATTGATAGTCTGAAGCACTTGGAAAAATAAACGGAATTGAAAAAAATTTGACCATTTTTTTGCTATTGAATTACATAAAAACGTATTAAAGTAATACTCCTTAGGTGGACTAAAGATAAAATATGTTGGAAAACATAAATCCTGAAAATTCTCGTACTCTCTCTTTCACCAATCATTACTTATTCGTTATAAAGGTATAGAGATCGCCAAAGAAGTATCACTTCTTTCACGTGTACCGAGTTGCACTTGTTTTGATATAACAATTACTGGAGAGTCACAACCTTACTTTTGTTTGAAAACTCCATATTTTCATCTTACTTTTACAATGACTTGTTATTTCCTAATGATTTTGCCAATTAAACATCTGAACTTCAAATTAACATTAATGTCCAAATCAAACGTAGCGGTTTTGTATTCAAAGTTGCCAACTTATTAGCATAAAAATGAGGACCCAACCGCTAAGTTATAGGGAAAGGGGAATCACGTAAATCGACTTTTGTTTTGTATCAAGTTGTACGAGATGGTTATTAGTCATTTACCTGATATCAATAATTCCAACTCCGTCCTTGATAAGGGAACCGTTCTTGCACAGATAGTAGGGTACACACAAGCATGAGCTCATGTCTTGGCCGTCCTGCCCATCGCCAGAGGGTTGTAGATTGACGCCAGTCTGTTCATTGTCTTTGTTTCTGTTGTCTGTACTACTGATGTTAGGTTTCGGGAAAACCTGATCCACCAAACTTTGAATCTGGCTGTCCAAGTCTTGGGAATTGGCGAAATAGTTGAACAGAAAACAAATCACGATCGTCAACTTAAACATCATGAACGCATCTGTAAATAAATAAATTAATTAATTAATTGTAGCTTCAAAGGTGATTAACATATAGTAAAGACGATTTGTTTGTGTGTCTGTAATGTATGTATAAGAAAAGTTGCTATTACAATAAGTAGATGAAGAATTTCCAGAGAAAATTAAAATAAGTAGAAGATATCGTAAGACATGTCCTGAACTTCGAATTTTAAAATCAGTTGTGGGGTAGGTGAGATATAACCATTGACAACAACTATTATACATATACAACAGGGTGTTCCGCCTAAGATGGTTTCGTTCATAACTATGTTATTATACTTTCAATGAAAAGTGTTTTTTTATAAAAGCAGTCTGAAATCATATAGTGTATCATCATCAACATTAGGTCTGATTAAGACTGATTGAACACGCATTCCACTCCTTCATATCCTGAGCTAATCTTCACATTTCCCTAAAACTATAACATCCCAGATCCTTAACATTTTGCGAGCAATAAGCTAATCTAGATCTACCTCTACTCCTCCTAATTCTGACTAGACTTTCATACCTGAGAAGGTGTCCTACCAACCTATCTCGCCTATTTCTTATTAACTCCCTCTGTTTTCCTATTCTTTCTAATACTTCCTCATTTTTAACCTTCTCTATCCACGGTATCATCATTCGCCTGTAGCACTACATTTCGAACGCTTCTAACTTTTTCTTTACCGCCGCGCCCGCCGCCCATGGTTCCCACCCGTACAGCGCCGCTCTCCAAACATACACCTTTAACAATAATTTTCAAAATTTTAAATTAATCGTTCGCAAGCATAGAAGTGACTTCTTTTCATTGAAGGCAACTCGACCCTGAGCTATCTGCTTTATATCCCTACTACTCCTTCCATCCTGACTTACCTGACTTCCTAGATACCTAAAATCAGCCACTTCTTCTAATTTTTCGTTTCCTATCATTTATATTCACTCTTTCCCTACTTCTTCTTCCCTTGCATACCAGTATTTTCGTTTTACTTCTTTTTATTTTCATACAGTACTGTTTTGTCAGTACCGCTTCCATTTAATTTAAATCTACCTCTAACCCCTCCTTGCTGGATGCTAATACTACTAAATCATCTGCAAATCTAACCATACTAATCTTTCGCCCCTCTATATCTATACCTACAGTTGTACTGTCTTAAATGATGTCGATCGCGTTTTCGATGTATAGATTAAAAAGTAATAGAAAATATTTTCAGTCATACAGGGCGTTCCATTTCTTCTACCTAACACTGTTAATTTAAATGGAACACACTTTTATACAAACATTTTTTTATTAAAAGTATAATACAATTATGGACGAAACCGCTTTAGGTGGATCACCCTATATATAAATAAGAGTACAGTATGACCCAAAACATGGTTTTAACCATTTGATTTAATATTACTGGTATAACAGTTTCTTAACGGTTTTTTTTTTTTTTTATATAAAAACATACTTGCCAACAAGTCACATTAAGAATCCGAAAACGCTAATTTAGGATGACAGATTGGATATTAAAACGTGTATTAAGTTTTTGAACGTTTAGTGCGAGATTTTGAATTTTTAGTATTTACATAATTTCAATCTGTTTAGTCCTTTTGATTTTCTTGTAAAACCAACAACTATTATACATATACAACAGGGTGTTCCGCCTAAGATGGTTTCGTTCATAACTATGTTATTATACTTTCAATGAAAAGTGTTTTTTTATAAAAGCAGTCTGAAATCATATAGTGTATCATCATCAACATTAGGTCTGATTAAGACTGATTGAACACGCATTCCACTCCTTCATATCCTGAGCTAATCTTCACATTTCCCTAAAACTATAACATCCCAGATCCTTAACATTTTGCGAGCAATAAGCTAATCTAGATCTACCTCTACTCCTCCTAATTCTGACTAGACTTTCATACCTGAGAAGGTGTCCTACCAACCTATCTCGCCTATTTCTTATTAACTCCCTCTGTTTTCCTATTCTTTCTAATACTTCCTCATTTTTAACCTTCTCTATCCACGGTATCATCATTCGCCTGTAGCACTACATTTCGAACGCTTCTAACTTTTTCTTTACCGCCGCGCCCGCCGCCCATGGTTCCCACCCGTACAGCGCCGCTCTCCAAACATACACCTTTAACAATAATTTTCAAAATTTTAAATTAATCGTTCGCAAGCATAGAAGTGACTTCTTTTCATTGAAGGCAACTCGACCCTGAGCTATCTGCTTTATATCCCTACTACTCCTTCCATCCTGACTTACCTGACTTCCTAGATACCTAAAATCAGCCACTTCTTCTAATTTTTCGTTTCCTATCATTTATATTCACTCTTTCCCTACTTCTTCTTCCCTTGCATACCAGTATTTTCGTTTTACTTCTTTTTATTTTCATACAGTACTGTTTTGTCAGTACCGCTTCCATTTAATTTAAATCTACCTCTAACCCCTCCTTGCTGGATGCTAATACTACTAAATCATCTGCAAATCTAACCATACTAATCTTTCGCCCCTCTATATCTATACCTACAGTTGTACTGTCTTAAATGATGTCGATCGCGTTTTCGATGTATAGATTAAAAAGTAATAGAAAATATTTTCAGTCATACAGGGCGTTCCATTTCTTCTACCTAACACTGTTAATTTAAATGGAACACACTTTTATACAAACATTTTTTTATTAAAAGTATAATACAATTATGGACGAAACCGCTTTAGGTGGATCACCCTATATATAAATAAGAGTACAGTATGACCCAAAACATGGTTTTAACCATTTGATTTA
>NW_020439389.1:18785-25022 GCF_000699045.2 Agrilus planipennis | reverse complement strand
TATATACATAATTTTTTTTAGTAAATTAAGTTAATTGTTACTTTCCTTATTTAAATTAACAATTAGATAAAAATTTAATAGAGCAAGATGGGTATGTACGTGTACGTGGTGAATACTGTATATATATACTCTCTAGCATATGTAAATATTAACTATTTTCACTATAAATATGAATAGATTTAACAAGTTGTCTTACTAGTTTGTGGATTTTACAAGATTATTTTTACAACAGGTGAGGTAATTCCCAATACACCTTTACAGAAAAATGTTTTAAACGCATTACTTAACTATAAATATAAAAAAGATTTTACACGTATTCAACCACAGGGACGGTAAATTATTTAAAAAACATGAAATGATTATTTTATGAGGATACTATATTTTTAGGGTTCCATACGTCCGAAAGAAATACGGAATCCTCATAAAATCATTCGTGTATCTGTCTGTTTGTATGTCATAATCAATTTTGCACCGAATCTATTGGACGGATTAAGTTGAAATTTACTGTACGTATGAATTTCTAAGACCCAAACACGGACGCATAACGTAAATAAATTAATTTTGAACAGGGGGTCATTTTTGGGTGGCCAAGGGAAATCAAAGAAAATTTTTTNTATCTATTCAGAAAAAGATGACGAAAGGAATTTTTATATCAATTAACAATTGTTTTCTGATATTAATTAGTAGTTAATTAAATTAAAAAGTTGCAAAAATAGAAAAGAAAACCAAAAATT
The DNA here is from genome assembly GCF_000699045.2 of Agrilus planipennis. Taxonomy (NCBI): domain Eukaryota; kingdom Metazoa; phylum Arthropoda; class Insecta; order Coleoptera; family Buprestidae; genus Agrilus; species Agrilus planipennis. Next base: position 24,288 of record NW_020439389.1, on the reverse strand, counting down.
GTTTCGAAAATACCGTTGATTTAGTATTTCCTTTTTATTAATAACAAATTACCCTGTCAGTCTAACAAAAACTTGTCATTTAGGTTTTCCTAATGACGTAATTTTATTTCACTTCCTTCGGGAACTTCAGTGACTTTTTTATATATCCTTTTGAGGGTACATCGGTCGACTAAATATCTACACTGCATCAATATTAATTTACTCATTATTTATGATTAAATACACTTCCTACATCTATTAATAATTAAGTAGGTATGCTGTGGTTAATTCCTTGTTCTATTTTTGTATTTATTATTATTTTTTTTTTTGATTGAATGTACTTTTTGGTATTTACGTTAATGTTAATGACATACTTTAGCCAAAAATTGAATGTTTCGAAACGTATGAATGTTACCTGACTACCTTGGGTTAATTATTATTCCAAGTATCCAAGTGTTTCAATGGTCGTATACGTAGGTACATTACAAGTAACGGATTTCGGCAAATGTCGAACGGGAATCCCAGAACTCGATTTCCCCTTTTTGTAAAAATTTATTTCTCGTTGCTAAAAACGTTAACCTTTTGCGAAATGTACAGCCTGTCTCAAAAGAATTTTTTTAGCCTTCGAAATATTCTTATTTTTAAAATTAACAACCACAACATTTGGAATTAGGGTTGCCACCCGTACTTTATTATAAAGTATTGTACTCTATTTCGACTGTTCNTTACTGGTATAACAGTTTCTTAACGGTTTTTTTTTTTTTTTATATAAAAACATACTTGCCAACAAGTCACATTAAGAATCCGAAAACGCTAATTTAGGATGACAGATTGGATATTAAAACGTGTATTAAGTTTTTGAACGTTTAGTGCGAGATTTTGAATTTTTAGTATTTACATAATTTCAATCTGTTTAGTCCTTTTGATTTTCTTGTAAAACTGCATTAAAATTAGAAAATATTAATACAACGGATTTAAACAGATTAATTATTTGTGTCAAGAAGTGTTTGTGTGGTTAATATTAATCTACGTGTGGTAATCTTGATTTCAATGTCTATTAATTTTTAAATTAACTGGACAACATATTCATAACCCCAATATACACGATGTTAGACATAATTGACTTCAGTTGGACTGTGTATTCAATTATAAATTCATTAAACAATCGTTACCATAATAATGATGGTACCTTATAATTGTCTTTTAGGATTTGTTTGATTAATGTAATAAATATTGTGAATAATTTCACCCGGTGGTGAATAATTTTATTCTTACAGGTATAGTAACAACGTAACTGTACGAACAAATTCATTGTAATATACATACAATACTTTTAAGTATATTTATGTAAATCATGGAATTGTTTATACTAAAAAAATATTTGGCTCATTTTACCGCATCGAACTTACAATTAGTGAAGTGACTTATTAATTATAAAAATATGTTTATTTTCCTTACTAAAAGGGTACAAAATGGGGTCAAAATTGAATGATTCTGCTTACACATCATACCTAAATAATAACTTATTTAAACTTTATATCAGAGAGGGGTACCTCGTTTAAATCCGACAAGGATTCAAACAAAAGAGCATTATTATTGATACTGTAACAACACCTTTCTGAATTTTTTCTTTTAGTGGCGCGAATTAAAATGCATATAATTTGCTAAACGTGTAGAATATGTTTTCTTAAACCACCTGCATGCCTGAAAACTGTTCTAAAGTAACTGAATACTTAAAATTTTTTGAACAATGCGTAACACCCTCAAATGCTTTATATTGTACTAGGTTTTATCCGTGGCTTGGCTCTCATTGATGTTCTAAACACGTGTCAACGATCATCGATAAAACTAATTTTTTCTATCCATCGGGAACATTTTTTTCTGGATAAAAGGTACCCTATGTCGTTTTCTGTACGACCGACAATGTGTGTAGAAAATTTCATGATAGGTTTTACCCCTTTGTAATTAGGATTTATCGGACTACTCTCTGAGTCACATATACACTAGTGGTAAGTTGTGACCCGAATATAGATATACAAGGTCTGTTCAAAAAGTATCGCGAATTTTGAATTTCCGCGGGTTAGGTATATTCGATTTTCGATTTTTTTGTGGCATTATGTTAGTACTTACGCCTCTCACTTATACCGATAAGTTAAGCCATGTTGAATGATCAGTTAATTTTTGACAGCTGCTTTGCTTGGACGTGTTTCGGCTTGTCTCCGATTTTTGCCTATTCAAAAAAATTGATCAAATAATCTGTATCAAATTTTGTGTGAAAAACAAAATTAAGCATTCCGAATGTTGACTGTGGCATGTGATGAAGCTATCTTGGACCAAAGCAACGTTTATCGGTGGTACAAAATGTTCTCAGAGGGCCGAGAAGATGTGAACGACAAAGAGCGTGCCGAGCGCCCGAGTACGTTAACAACAGACGAAAACATTGATGAAGTGAAGAAAATAGTGTTGGTCAATCGTCGAATCACCGTTAGAAAGTTGCTGAGGACTTAAAACATATCGATTGGCTCGTGCCTTTCGATTTTTACCAACGATTTGGGCATGAGACGTGTCGCTGCGAAATTCGTACCAAAATTACTCAATTTGACCAAAAACAGCATCGCATTAACATTGTTAAGGAGCTGTTGGACTCTATCCGCGACGACCCAAATTTGCTCCAGATGGTCATAACTGGTGACGAATCATGGGTTTATGGTTATGACGTGGAAACCAAAGCTCAATCATCCCATTGAAAGCTGCCGAACGAGTCAACACCGAAAAAAGCGCGCCAAGATAGGTCGAATGTGAAGCTTTTGCTTACAGTTTTCTTCGATTGCAGGGACGTGTTGTGTCATGAGTTCTTGATGTAGAATGGTCAATAAGAAATATTACCTGCATGTTATGCGCAATTTGCGGGAAACGATCCGCCAGAAACGCCCGGATTTGTGGAAGAACAAAAATTGGCTTTTGCACAATAAAAATGCCCCTGCTCACACATCATTGCTTGTGGGCGAATTTTTATCAAAAACAACACACTAAAAATGCTGCAGCTACCGTATTCTCCAGATCTGCCCCCCTGTGCCTTTTTATTGTTCCCGAAACTGAAGAGGTCCATGAAACGACCACGCTACTCTACGATTTAGAAGATAAAGACTGCATCGAAGAAGGAGGTAAACAAGATCACAAAAAATAATATTTTGAAGTGCTTTGGGGATTGGAAAAAACGTTGACACAAGTGTATAATATCTGGTGGAGATTACTTTGAAGGGGGCAAAATAATATTCATGAATAAGTAAATAATTTTTGAAAAAACACAAAATTCGTGATACTTTTGGAAAAGGCCTCGTATTAATTATAAAACGCGGTATTACCTATTGCAAAATGCAAGGTGGTATTGGAAAATTTGAAAAACTACCTTCAAACATCTTTTCATATCCTAACTAATATTGAAAATGCGAATGTCAATTTGTAAACACTTTGTTAGGAGTATAGAAAAGGGCATAGGGTATTAATTATAAAACGCGGTATTACCTATTGCAAAATGCAAGGTGCTATTGGAAAATTTGAAAAACTACCTTCAAACATCTTTTCATATCCTAACTAATATCGAAAATGGGAATGTCAATTTGTAAACACTTTGTTAGGAGTATAGAAAAGGGCGTAGGGTGGCTTTTATCCAGAAAAAAGTACTTTTCTCGAGGAAAAGAAAAAAATCAGTTTTATATTGTCGTGGATGATTATTGACATGTATTTAGGACATCAACCCGAGCGAAGCCAAGGGTAAAACCTAGTAAACAATAAAGTAATTATTGATTACAGAGAATTGCAAGCAAAAATCAAATTGACACACGATATTAAATATTAAATTACCTTAGAAGTACAAAAAACGTAAAAGCATTTCTCAAAATTTTTACAATTTTATTTTTTTTTTTACACGGATGCAAATATAGTCATTTACTAATCCTACCAACAGGTCCGTATCTTCCGTAATATTAATTAATTAAAATACATTTTTTTAATATCTTTTAATTTTATAAAGAAAATTGTTTTGTGCGTGATTTAACTAAAATAACAGGATTTTTAAACTAGTTATAATATTAACGGAATTTCTTTCCAAACTGAAAAAGAAAATTAAGTTTTGCAGGTATGCAAGGCCATGTCGTAAAAAATCAGCTGTTATCTAGTGACGTTAATTCAGTATAAAAAATTAGTAACCAAATGTATGCACAATTAAATTAACAATTTAAATATATGAAATACTTTTAGCACAAAATAATATAGCTACTATGAACCGGGTTTTTGTTTTTTGAACTGACCAATATGATAACTGCATTTTAGATTAATCGCGACGTTGCCAGACAATTAAAAAAACCATTGCACTATTATTATAAACAAACAGGCAGGTAGTACTCCCATCGGTAGTAATTTTGATCATGCATCATCTTACCGAATGATTGCTTTGTCATTGGGTGACAAGTCACTGGAAAAAACTTCGAACCACACGAACGCACTTGACAAAAACAATGAATTCAACAAACAGTTTTATAACAACGACTTGAGAGTGTTGCCGTTTTCCGAGTATTTTCTTGTATCTATTGTATCACCAGCAAATGACAGCGGTCTTGGACATCGGCCAGACTGATTTGTTAACATATAAAGGAAATAATCTTGGTTGTTGTTTCTTGATGGAAAAAGGTGGTGGGGTGCTAAACGAGTACATAATGTAAGAAACGATTATCTGTCACATTTGAACCGTGACTTAAAGACGGCCAAGAGCGAATGCAAACTAATTAGTAATTACATATTCAACAAACGTTTTTGTACCCCTATGTCGTTTTCTGTACGACCGACAATGTGTGTAGAAAATTTCATGATAGGTTTTACCCGCGGCTTCGCTCGCTTTGATATCAAACGAGTCAATGATCTTCCACGACCACATAAAACTAATTGTTTTATTCTCCAGGAACATTGCCTTTTTTCTGGTTAAAAGGTACTCTATATCCTTTTCTGTATCCCTGACAATGTGTGTAGAAAATTTCATGATAGGTTTTACCCGCGGCTTCGCTCGCTTTGATATCAAACGAGTCAATGATCTTCCACGACCACATAAAACTAATTGTTTTATTCTCCAGGAACAGTGCCTTTTTTCTGGTTAAAAGGTACTCTATATCCTTTTCTGTATCCCTGACAATGTGTGTAGAAAATTTCATGATAGGTTTTACCCGCGGCTTCGCTCGCTTTGATATCAAACGAGTCAATGATCTTCCACGACCACATAAAACTAATTGTTTTATTCTCCAGGAACAGTGCCTTTTTTCTGGTTAAAAGGTACTCTATATCCTTTTCTGTATCCCTGACAATGTGTGTAGAAAATTTCATGATAGGTTTTACCCGCGGCTTCGCTCGCTTTGATATCAAACGAGTCAATGATCTTCCACGACCACATAAAACTAATTGTTTTATTCTCCAGGAACAGTGCCTTTTTTCTGGTTAAAAGGTACTCTATATCCTTTTCTGTATCCCTGACAAT
>NW_020439389.1:12079-13240 GCF_000699045.2 Agrilus planipennis | reverse complement strand
TAATATTATAAATATTAACTTTTAATTACTTTTCGTAATGGTTTGAAGGTTTTATCATTGATTGTTTCTAGTTTATTATTGGTTAATTATTTGTTTATAAAATAAAAAAAATAAATCTATGCTACTAAGTCAACTATAAACTTAATAAAAATGTTTAAAATATGACCCATTTAAAAATTATAGACATTTACCTTCCTACACTTTTTTTATTTAAGCTTATTTACCTATTTATTTACGTCATTGTTTCTTTCAATTCACAAATTTTAATAGATATATGTATGATGCATTTTTAAATACGCATACACACAGTGGGTCATAGATAAAATGGGATATAATCCCAAATAACATTCTTAAACCTTTTTAAAGTAAATAGAAAACAGAAATATTTAGTATGTAATCAAATTATGTTGTGCAATTGTTTCTTACATAATAATATATTACATAGATAAATACTTAAATACGTAGCCTCAGTATATACTACTTGTATTCGTAATGTATATGTAGATTAACCCGGATAATCTGTTATCATAATATATGTATGCATATGTATGTATGGTAAATACGAAATGAAAAACAATATAAATGTAATAAAACTTTACTTTTTGTTATTATACATTTGATAAGTTAGATGACAAATCGGTATCTAAATTTTGTTTGCACTTACAGTGGGTCTTCAATGAAACAGCACAGTGTTAGTTGTTTTTGCCTTTTTAAATTTGAATAGTGTCAAAACTCAAATTGGTCCACTTCACAATTAGAATCGCGTTATTGAATTATTTTTATTTTTGAAGTTTGTATGTTAGAATTGTTAGGAATGATTTCTGATGAATATTCGTAAGAATTATTCATAAATGCATTTGCTACAAATTTATTTCGGTAAAGGTCTAGATGGTGGGGATGGGGGGATCGAAAGAGGAGGTCTCCCCCACCACTGTACCATAAAAAGTTCGTGGCGGTCTCATCCCCCATAAAAAGTTATAGGGGTTCGAAGTTAATAAATATGCCAATTTTTATACATTTCTAGGCATGTAAATATTTATATAGTCATTCTTAAACAATATTCAAAGGTAAAACTAATGAAAAATACATAAAAATATTGAGAAAGTTATACAAAACATTATTTAAATATCTTTATCAATAGGGTAGGTTAGGTTAGGTTAG
>NW_020439389.1:0-11108 GCF_000699045.2 Agrilus planipennis | reverse complement strand
ACCGGCCGGTACCGCCGCAACCGCTATGTCCCTGCATTTTAAGTCTGTAATATCTTCGAAAATATTCATTTAAATTACATGCTGTAAAGGGCCATATTGATCTATATTAAATGCACAATGTATTTAAAAGTACTTAATTGGATAAGGGTTAATGCTGTATTGCTAAAAATCGCTTCGTAAATAAGTCATTATTTCTCGTAAAAAGTAAAGGATAAAAAGTGGTTATTGTGGGTTATCCCTAAGAGATACACATATACCATCCCGGACTTTTTTGTAGACCTTTTTGAGGTGTACAATACTGTAGTATATTATTTTGATCTATCTCGTAGAGTTTAGCCAGCGTTTGCAATGTAAGCGCAAAAAATGTGTTTATTTACGAAATCTCATTACAAACCTCTAAAATTATCAGTGTTTCTCTACCAGATTATGCATGTATTATACATATAAACCTTCCTCTTGAATTACTCTATCTATTAAAAAAAACCGCATTAAAATCCGTTGCGTAGTTTTAAAGATCTAAGCATAAATAGGGACAGACAGCGGCGGAAATGCGTTGCATGATTGCTTTACATAGCAACTCGCATGAAACGAACTTACCCTACCCTGCGTAAAGAAGTTTCACTTCAAAAAGTGCAAGTAATTGGGTGGTTTGTAAAAGAAATGTATAAACAGTGTGTAATTTTTGTTCTTTATTATCGCATTAAAAGGGGCGTCCATTAATTACGTGAGGCGTTTAGAGGGGTAAAAGGGGGTCGTGTCGATCTCACTCGATTTCGCGTGCGATAAACTGAGTTAAATTAAATAAAGCATAATTTCTTCGCCGTTAGTGGAGTTAAAATACACAATAATAATTATGGCGGTTATGCGAACGCAAGTAGCCCAATAGCCTACTGATTGTTTCCACTTTAATTGACATGGGTAGGGAGGGATCGAGCCAAATCTCACGACATCTCACCAAAGGTGGTGTCGACAAATCCCCAAAATCGCCTCACGCAATTAATAGACGCCCCCAAACTAGTTTAGATAGAAGGAAGTGTCTCCATAACAGGTACCGGCTACAGTTTTAGGTGTATTATCGCCGGAAAAAAAACTGAGGAATCGTAGGAATGGGTGGGTGGTGGTTGGGGGCTAGAAAGATGAGACGGACGAAATGAAGTCAGAAGAGAGTGAAAGAAATAGTGATAAGTGATTAAAAAAAACCACAGAATAATTTTGGACCAGGGTAGACGGAAACGGAATGGAATCGAATGTTACGTAATGGTTTAAAGTTTAAACATCTAAATCTCTAGGTCAAGGGTAGCCAACCCAAATGATCTTGCGGGCCACTTTGGAAATAAATCATAATTCCGCGGGCCAAAAAAACAAACAGGCAATATTGTTATATATTCACATGAATATTCTTTTAAAATCAGTTAAATGTCTCTCATAGTTTCAGCAGTTAATTTTTGAGTATATGGTTGAGGAAATACTTAAAGTATTTTTTTAATATATTGGTTTTCACTACTNTCCGCGGGCCAAAAAAACAAACAGGCAATATTGTTATATATTCACATGAATATTCTTTTAAAATCAGTTAAATGTCTCTCATAGTTTCAGCAGTTAATTTTTGAGTATATGGTTGAGGAAATACTTAAAGTATTTTTTTAATATATTGGTTTTCACTACTTTGACGATTATGACGATTATAATAATAATAATCATCATCATCATAGGGTCGTCGTTCCTAAGACTGGCTGGAGATGCGCCTCCACTCTTCTATCCTGAGCTAATCTTCGTATTTCCCTAATCTAATCTACGTCTACCTCTACTCCTCTCAAGTCCTGCTTCCACTTCTAATATGTTTCTAACGAGCCCTTGAAGCCTGAAACCTATCTCGCCTTTTTATTCCTGACTTCCATAGCACATCACATTTCAAACGCTTTTAACCGTTTCGTTTCCGCTGCGTCCACCGTCCACGTTTCGCACTCGTACAACGTCGTGCTTTAACAATCTTTTTTGAATATCTAAATTAACCGTTTGCAAGCAGAAAAGTGACTTCTTTTTATTGAAGACGACTCGATCCTGCGTTATCCTTTATCTCTTATATCTCAACTATTTAAATTAATTAATTAAATGATTCTAGGTACCAAAACTTTGCGACCGTTTTAAAATAAATATATTTTGTAAAACTATGATGAATCTCGCGGACTCGAAAAACGCTCAAGGTGAGCCCCGGGTTGGCCACCCCTGGTCTAGGTCGTGCCGCTCGGTTTGTTGTCGAAATATCCATTAAACTTACCTGTACTCAAATGTGTGGCCGAAGACATACAAATTGCAGCAGAAAAATTAAAGTTTGAGGGAAGGCAAATTATGTTGACGAAATTGTTTATTACGAAATCGCCTTTTAAAAATAGTAGTGCTACTCCATTCTCCTGTCCATTTCCAGGGAGGAATTGGGGATTATAAGTTACATACTGCACATCGTTCTGTTGCCACGGCTGAATTTGTGCTTCCTTTCTAAGAGGATTTATTGTTCCTGCTCTAACAACGTAATTTGTGGGTTCTCTAGAGAATTAAAAAGTAAATTTAATCAGAGCCGTAATGGAAAAAATGATAAGTACCTACCAAACAAAAAAAAAGATAATGTACCGACTCGAAATTCGCACATAATATTAAAATCTTTAACCCATCAAGGGTTATAAATTCCAAAAATAAAAATTTAAGTCCTTACCTTTGTATGCAATTCCCTGTTGTAAGTACCACTCCGGATCTGACCAAACTTCCCATGCACTCGTACTTCAATTGATCTTTTTCTAGAATGCTAACGGCCCATGGAAATTCTCCAACGGATGCAGGGGTAGTAACGGGAGTCATAATTCTGGAAATTTTCCGGTCGTACAAGTTTCTCGTGCCGCACAATGTTTTAGACAGCGATTGCTCTTCTATTATTTCAACGTCAAACTGACTCGTTGTGGCTGCTTCTGAAAGAGTTAATTTTTTGATTTTCAATGTAGTAAGTTACGTCGGTCATTAATTTTAATAACACTTAGAGTGGTTACGGTTGCGAAATTATAAGGCATTTTATCAATAATTAAAAATAAAAAATGAGACTTGTATGTTCCCGTGATTCCGTCGTAATATTCAATAAGTACTGATCATACTGAGATGATGTAGTAGTCGTTTGGGTTTTGTTAAAAAACAACTTTTGGGTGTTTTATTCCCACCAACCAGTAATGTTGGTGGGCGGACAGTCCCTCCGGACTACGCCGGAAAGTAGGGCGGAAGACCCTCTTCAGCCTCGTTTCAAGAATCGTGGGAATGAGTGGGTGGCGGTTCGAGTGAGAAAGATGAGACGGGCGGAATGAAGACAGAAGATAATGAAAGATTATCTGTGGAATATTACTGCCCCAGTGATCCAAGGAAACCACAGAAAAACTTGGACAAAGGCAGACGGACCCGGAATCGAACCGGCGTCCTTCCGAATGCTAAGCAATGGTCTAAATCTTAAGGCCATGCCGCTTGGTTGGGTTTCGACGTGAGCCACAATTAATTTATTTTTACCTTTAGTCGGTTCGCCTAAAACATGTTCTTCTGTTGGTATTGTTACGCTATCATCTTCTTCAGGTGGTGTAGTACTCTCAGTAGAAGTGGTGGTGGTGGAAGTGGAAGGAATAGTGCCGGCAGCTGTTGTACTGGAAGATGGTACAGTAGCAGTTGTTGTTGTTGTTGGAGTCCTTGTCACATTGATAATTGTTGTGACTATTTCTTAAAAAAAAAACTAAATTCAAAAGCACTAAAAAACATAATGTACGATAGATATACCATGTGTCAAGAATGTTCCATTTTTTTTTCTCAGAAATATTTACAGACTTAAAGATTTATTACTTGTAAATCTAGTATCAGTCAGATAAGTCAGGACGGAAGGATTAGTCGGGATATAATGCAGAGGATAGCGCAGGGTCGAGTCGCCTTTAATAAAAAGAAGTCACTTCTATGCTCGCGAACAATTAATTTAGAAATTCGAAAAAGATTTTGTTAAAGGTGTATGTTTAGAGCGCAACCCTGAACAGGTGCGAAACATGGACGGTGGGCGCGGCAGAAAAGAAAAGATTAGAAGCGTTCGAAATGTGATGTTACAGGCGAATGATGAGTATACCGTGGATAGAGAAGGTTAAAAATGAAGAGGTTTCAGAAGGAATAGGAGAACATTATTTTTCAACATCTCCATTGAACGCAATACTTTTGATCCAACGATCTTCCAGTTTTTTATTCCTGCAATATACTCGTTTACAGACAAATAACTCTGGATGATGCTGCTACTACCTCTCCAAACACGATTTTGATTTGATCCTTCTGCATTTTTTTTTGGTCAGGAATCTACAAACGCGGTACCCATCCTGCACTCTGCTTTTTCGTCCTCAGAATTTCATGCAGGATATGAAGTACGTATGAGATTTTGACGATATCATGAATTTTTACAACCATTTCTTCAGTAGTTGCCTCAGTTGGGCGTCCTCATCGATGACTGTTTAATTATTTATCGATCCACCCTGTATTTACGTATGGGCTGAACGAGCTGCAGCTCAATCTAATTGCATTTTCATCTGAACGTATTGAGCTAAATAAAAAGAGTGGATGCGAGGTTTAATCTAGATTAGCTCAATTATACAAAACTGATTTATCTGCTAAACCGGATAATTTCATAATAGGTACATATTATTATGTAACATTCATAAAAATTAACGAAAAAGCCGTCGAACATATGCATCAGCATATCAATATTGCGAAGAAGAGGCAATTTCTGTCCTTCGTGAAGCAACAGTGGTGAATGCAGGATATTTGTTTGGGGAAGGCTGTGCTCACGGAAAGGTTGTATCGAGGTGGTATATCGAAATTGGATAAAAGGTATTATTAATACAGTGGACCCTAGGTAATTCGGCTCTTTTCTAATCCGGCGCCCCCTGTAATCCGACGTGACTACTGAACCTAAAAACACCACTGCACATAGCAAAATTTTAGCAAATCCTACATGCCACGCGGGTCCCGCGCCTCCTGTACCCAAAAAAAAACTATCAAATAATATAATATATAGTAGATATATATATGACGCTGTTCAATGGAAGACGTGGCACTAAAAGTGACCACTAGCCACACCATATCCATTATATCGACAATCGTACCTACATAAATTGTGTTGCAAGTTGACAACACCACAATACTTACAGGGGAATCCCCTAATATTGTTTTCGAGTTATTCGTATAATCCACCCATTTAGAATAGTCTTGTATTGATTACCAATGAAATTATTGGATATTTAATGACATAATTCTACTATTATTACGGTCGATCGTTTCTTCCACATTTCAATTTTATTTTATTTTTCTTTTGCTGTGATCTATCTAGATGTTCCATTTGTTTTTTGTTTGCCAACCATTATATATTATATATTGTTGATGTCAACTACTTTGTTTGCAATTTCGGTTTTCTTAACAATTTTTTTGTACCGATCGTTTTCAACGAAAGCACTAAACTCGAAAATTTCACTTTTATAAACTTTTAATGGAAATTAATTAGAATCGCGTGTTTCCCAGTTGTGGAATTAATGTTACGCATTTAGGTACCTACTTGAATTTGATGATTACCAATTTTAGTAGATAATAGAAAACGTTCTTTTTGAACATCAATAACGCACATTAAAGTTACGAATATATAAATGACCTTACATGACTGAAAATAGAAAATACTTAAGTTAACTTTAATTTTAATTAGACTATTGGTATTTCTAAATTTACTCACACTAAATCACAAAAAATTTTTTTTTGATGTCTTAAGTCTTGTTTAAGTCTTGTTCTCCATTGGTTTCAGACCTCGCGCTGGCTTAATCTGGCACTGTAGTCTATTAAGGTTAAGAGGGTAGCATTTAATTATAGTCTAATTATTACATCTTTAACTACCGCTTAATTGGATTGCAAAAAATTCTGTTTTTGAGTTTATGTTATTTTTATGTTTGTTTCCGTTTTTCATTCAGACGTACGGAACCCCAAAAAGTAAGTCAAATAAAAAGTGAAGAAGTTCTTATGCGGAATACGCAATAAAAATGGTATAATGGTCGAAACAATATTATTACAGACTAGACTAAAGAAATAATAACTCGCCAACTAGTTTATTTTTATTAAGTATATCGTGGCTTCTAAAATAATATTTTTTTTATGTTTTCGTGGAAAAGGCGAAATCTTCAAGACACCCAGCCATTCGTACGACTGGGTAGTACAGGATTCTTGAGGAAGGTGTCCTCGGATTTATATTCTAAAATAATATAAATCCTTACCTGTTAGGGGTGTAGGTGGTTTGATTTATTGTTAAGTGCTAGTGAATACTACGTTAAAAATCTGAATATACATACATAGAAGCAAGGAAAATGGAACATCCTGTACATGGAAGTATATATATTTTTTGTAGAATACCTGTAACATATTCAGGTGCTGACGTGGTTGTCGTTAATTTTGGAGTAGCTGTGGGGGTTGGTGGTGATATTTCGTTCACTCTCGTAAAACTAACGTTGAAGCAGCACACTTCCTGTTGATTGCATTTTATCGATACCAAATTTGCAGATTTACTAAAATAACGTGTTTTATTTATTAACTAGAAATTTTTTTTCATAAGAGCTAGTGGCATAAAAAGGTTGTAACGGCTCCGAGCACGAACCCTTTAATCGGCTTCCCCCATCTCATAGTTCCCACCCCTACCGTTAAAAACTTCTCAAGCATTTTTTATAAGATAGCCTATGTTCCGAGCAGTCTGATTTTAGTTATTGTCAATCGATAACAAAAATATCGATAATTATCGATGCACCTATAACAATATTAGCAACTGATAAATATCTATAGTTATCGATATATCGATATATTCGGTAATTATGGGTAGAAATCGATACACAATAAGCAATTGACAACTATTTTATATGTATACAATATAATTTCATCATTTTTAATTCATAGTAGATACTGTTAATAAATAAATCTGCATTAGTGTATAACTTTGTTTAGTTTTTTACCTATTTTTTCTTAGAAAATATCTAATTTCAAGAATAGAACATAGATCCTATTAAAATATGATCCTATTAAAATATGATCCTGTTAAAATATGATCCCTTAAAATAAATCTTTAGAGGTGACGTTTTACAATTTTCTACGTCCCATTTAAATAACATAGGAATTTTTCATTTCTAATTTGCAATTTTGGAACTTAACCACGAATTACTATACATACAAGAATATGGGCAAGATATATATTTCATAATTACCGATAGTTATCAGTATATTAATATTTATCGGTATCCATAATTATCGAAAATATCAATATACATATATGAATAACTATTCATATTTTTGCCCAGCACTAGTCCCAAGTGTGTTACGATACCATAAGAAGATAGTTATCAAAAAAATAAAAAAAAAAACCAGTGACGGCTCGTACTTTCAGAAAATAGGTAAGGACTTGCAGAAAACAGAGAAACGTAGAATTAGGTACAGTAAGTTCTCCAATATTCCTCAGATTATGTGGCAGGGAATATGTCGAGCATTTCGAGTAGAGATGGGATCATTCGAATTTTCCATTTAACAAATGCTCTTGTTACGCAAAAAATTATTTATGATTTACCAATTCGACCTCTCAGCGATGGTAGTTGTGACTTAAATAAAATACGTTCGAAAATATGGGGAGGGAGGGGTGACGAGATATGACTAGGAGGACGGGGTCTAAAGAATTCGCTGTTCATTAGGGACGTAATATTTATTAGGGGGTCGTTGAAAGTGTGACTTAACGTGACGAAGGGAGAGGGAGGGATCTAAAAAAGGTGAAATTCTGAGTGACGTATTTCACGGACAACATCCTAATTATTATCATTAAAGTTTTTAGTCCGAAGACTGGTTGTTCACGCACGTCCACTTCGTCCTGTCTTGTCCCAATCTTCGCATTTCTCGAACATCCTAACCTCTAACTAACTATTTGCTAGCAGTAATCTAATCTAGGCCTGTCTACCCATTTTAATCTCTGTTTCTGCTTCTAATATTCCTCTAACTCTTCTCTAATATTCCTGTAACTCCACTAAGCTCTTCATGTCGGAGAAGATGTCCTATCTTATTGACTCCCATAAAGCTCTCTATTCTCATATCCTTTCTACTAATACACCTAATTTTTTAGCACTTTCATAACCACTTCTAAACACTTCTAACCGCCCACCGTTCACGTTTTACACCTATACAGAGCCGTGAATATACAGTTTTAATAATAGTAATATATCAAAATCATCCATAATCGTATGTTTGTCAGGCTTGAATGGTTCCTTTACGAAACGGCATTATAAAGGAATTTTTTCAGATTTTCGGTACCTGTTGAGCCTTGACGCTCCTTTGCTCGTCAGATGCAACGCCACTGATTATAACTAAATTATGTTGAAATAAATTCAGTTAGAAAACGCCATTCTCCTGCTAATTTTTATTCACATTTTACAAATCGCCCAACATATTTCTTATTCTGCACTTTTGATTGTTTGTGAGGCTTCCGTATCTTACAATAAAATCTTATAAAGCCTTATATGCCTTGTGTATCTGTTATAATAGTCGATCATCCCCAAAATTTTAAATGTAATTTTAATTTTGACGTACTATGTACTAAATCATACTTCAGAAGGTTAAAAAAGAAGTCCAAACAAGATTTTATAGAATATGTGGGGTATTTTTTTTAAATTAGAGATAATCCAAAAAATTATCATCTCCCTTACCTTTTTGCTTGAATTTGTTCATCTACCCTGTCTCTGCACAGAGTGGGAGGGACGCAGTAACATTCTTTCACAAGTACTACCGAAGTTTCTGGGCAATAATTGTTTATGTTAATATTAACTACGTCTCCGGGTCTTTCAGTTTCTTTTTCGGGATATCGATTTCTATTTCGATTTGAAATTCCTATTACAGTGATTTCAGCTGCACTCGCAATAATAATATTTTTTAGAAAGCATGCAAAAAGCGTGTTTAGCACAAAACACTTCATTTCGATTGCGTTTTTAACTCACTTTTGTTATAATCATCATTCTCATTATATCTACCTGATATTGCGATGTGTAATTACTGGTCATTTATTCAGCCGAGAAGAAACAGGAAGTTGATTGTTGTATGACCGTTAAAAAAATGTAATTTCTATTATATACTTTAGCAAAATTGCACTTGTATTAAAGTAAAAAATAATTTTTTGTACTAGAAATCGACCTAATAAAATAGTCACATTTAATAATGTGAAATTGAGTTAAATTGTGGAAATCGATTTGATTAATTAAATGTTTTTTGATACTGTTGAAATAAGGAAGGATTAATAAAAAAGTAATGATACTTTATACTTGTCTGTCTTTCTGTACCTNCGAGAAATCGACTTAATAAAATAGTCACATTTAATAATGTGAAATTGAGTTAAATTGTGGAAATCGATTTGATTAATTAAATGTTTTTTGATACTGTTGAAATAAGGAAGGATTAATAAAAAAGTAATGATACTTTATACTTGTCTGTCTTTCTGTACCTGTCTGTCTGCGTGCCTGTCGCCATGTAAATTATTATTAATGAACTAACGATATCAGTACGAAGGCGTGGAAGGAACATTTCTAAAGGTTTCAATGTGGTATGAATTTATCCAAATAATACCTTTAATAACGTCTACATTATACATTTAAAGAAATTTTATTTATTATAATAATGTAACTGTCTAAAACAATTTGTTACATTAAACCCTAAATATATGCTATGTTAGGGAGACCATATTTTTCTAACTCAATGGTGAACGGCTTTAAAAAAAACGGTATTCAGTTTCAAAAACTTTGATAAGCTTAATGGCGGTTGTCGCAAGCGGACAGCACTGATACATTACAGATCGTTACCTAATTCAACCTAGTGACTTCGTCAGTGAGAGTTTAGCCACAGTCACTACTACATCCTGTCTATGACCGTATGTCGCTGAAATCATTATCTATAATTGAAATTAACTGTCTATTGCCTATCTATTACCATTGACATATCATGGACATATCTATGAATTGACATTTATAATCTATGTTTACAATTCACATTTCAATAGCACCTAGTCTAGGATAGCACCATACCCTTTGTTTATCTATTATCTATGGATAGCACCTTTGTTATTGTTATTGTTTTTCTATGTGTGCATTATGGCCGTTTTCGTATGCTTGCGATTGGGTTATTTAAAGTTATATTATTGAGTAGTGTGCAAGTGCCTTTTATTTAGAAAATAGACAGTGTAGTATCTTTCGATAGAAAAAGGATTTACAAGAATGAATTGGTAACTAGAAGTTAATACAATCAAAAAAGTTAGTGACAATAATATTTAGTCAGTTATACTTTGGCTTAAGACAAAATGCAATTTATTGCATTATATATGTTATTACTTCTGGTATAATTTTATGTGTAGCAATTTACAAATTAATTAATCATGAACATTCACTTTTTATTTTAACGAATGCTTTTAAATGACTATTTCCATTGCTCATCATTCATCTTCTAAAGGAGTATGTAGGATTGCCTAATACACATTCGTTTTCCGGGATTTAATTTTTGTATTTGATGTGAATCCTTTCATTCGTTTGATCAGGGCCGGATTCAGAAATGTTCTCTAGAGAAAGCGATGTTGAACGGAAAACATTTTAAAAAAATGACCCAACGAGAAACTTCAAGTAATAATCGTATTGTGTATTATAAACAACAATATAATCTTCATTTAAAGCGAGTCTATCTATATTTTTTTTTTCTGTTTCAAAATATACATTTAATGCAGCTAACAGCAGGCAAGTAATGATCAGTTAAAATGTTTAGGTTGCAATTTTTAAATCCATGTAGGTCATTTCTTTAGGATTCGTTTTAACTAACAGTTTCGTTTTTTAACCGTAGCGGAAATATTTCAAAATTTTCAAATCATTTTTTAGGTTTAAAACACAATTTTCCAACCATTGAAAACCTAGAAATATGTATAACATATAACAAAGAAACGTTTCAAATTAAACATCTTAGAATAATTTGTAATTTATAAGTCAAACTGCTTCGAAAAAGCAATTATTAATTGACCAAAT
>NW_020439388.1:6569-12924 GCF_000699045.2 Agrilus planipennis | reverse complement strand
AGACAAAACAGTTAATCATAACATACTTGACATTACACTGAAAATCATAAACAAAAACATATTGAGAAAATTCAAAAATATATTCCTTTGGTTGATGAAATAAAAGAAATGTGGAATCAGAACACAATTCAAATTACTCCAATAATAATATCATCAATAAGCGTTATACCTAAAACATTACACGCTAGCCTAGCCGAGTTGAAACTGTATACGCTTACGAACATAAGTCTTTAGAAATCAGTAATACTTGTTACATGCGGAATAGTACGCAGATTTCTTAACAGTACTGACATATCCCCTTTTCCACAAAACACAACAGGTTAAACCAGAAGTTGAGTTTTAAATAATCACCGAAGATATTTTAGGGTAAGAAGTACTGTTAGTTCTATAAAATTTAAGGAAAGAAAATTGGTTTCTAGATCATATCCCAAAAGATGTTAGTGTGGTTCTTTGGCTTTAGCCCGTCTTCACTTTTTCAAAGTTAACCGTGAAAACTGAGAAGACCAGGAAATAATACTAATAAAATTTATTGCCACAAAATTTACATTAGTGTAGCATAAATTATTCTTAACATTGTTAAATGTCTCTAATATCGAAATAACTGTCGTTTTTATAAGCTTTTATTTAACTTTTACAATATTTGTATTAAAGGTGGGCCGGGTAACCATTGTAAATCCGGTACCCATCGGGTCCGACATTTTTTTAGAATTCAACCGGGCACCGGATAATGACTCCAGGTATCCGGCAGTACCGAGTAATTCTACCAGAAAAAAAAAGAACAAACGCCAACAATAATAATACAATAGGTAACATATGTGACATAGGTTTTGGGAAAATCTTCATATACAGTAAAAATTCTTTATTCTTATACCCAGTTCCTGTGTTCGCGGCTAAAAATTTCATTATTCGCGGATGCAATCGGTAAACAGAAAAGGATTCGGTGTCATTTATTAAGGGGATTGACCGTAGTGCCTGATTTCCGAAAATACAGGTTTCTATTAACATTGTGATTTAACACTGCGAGATAAGTATCTTATTGTTTGTATGGTAACAGACAAAGGTACACACTAACTCGATACGTTTTTGGTTTTCAATAATATGGTCATTGAAAGCTTTTACAAGTGCTTAAAGTTAATGCTTCTTGAAGGACACATATTTTCAATAAAAACTGAAAAATTAAAAACTGGCATTCGACAGGCTTTAGAACAAAGCTTTGTCTATCTTACTACAAAATTTCAAACCTCTCTTCCAAATATTAAACTCATGATATCTAGAACCGATAAGCATGTTTTTACTCTACGGCGCGTGTACTACTGAATTCCCTTAATGTATCGGCATCTTTTGACTATGTACTGTTGGTACGTACCAAGGCAGCTTTTATAAAAGATGTAACCGACTGAACTAATTTAAAATTCAAAATAAGAAGAAATCACTAATTTTTTTAAACCCTTGTCTAAAGGTGATTATAACGATTAATTTTAATTGCGAATTTCTCAATAAATTGATTTTATTCTAATACATATTGGTTAAAACCTATCCCCTATGATTCCATACTAATTACCATTCCATATCCACGGTTTTTGTATTCGCGACATATTTATGGAACGTATACCACGCGAATGAAGAACGTTTACTTTACTTTAAAATAAATGTAAAAGATTTTCAATTCAGTTACTACGGTAATTGTACACCGTTATGTCGTACATGTTGGAAATCTGAAAGAGCATTTACAGTCTTGTCGACACATAATACTGTAGTACGAAATTGTAAACATTTTTATCTAATCGAAATATTTCTGTAACAACTTTTTACAGAACAATTGCAAAATGGGAACAGGGTATACCATGTCTCAATTCGTCAAAAAGTAGGCGTCCGATGTTGCTTACCGAAAATTGCGCCATTATCATCTGTGAAAGTGCAAAAAACCGTGCCGATAGTTATCCAGAAGCTTTAATGTCTCTCGCGAGACTGTAAGAAAATTATTAAACCAAAAGGGCTAAATATTAAATTAACAGACAAACGACCATGCAACAATAACACATTAATAATAAGTAAACGGGAAGTACCCTCTGGAATCTACACTTTAATTCAGACGAACAACGAAATAAGGAACCATTCCCTTTTTTCCTTTTGAGGTGTAGAACTGTAAAAATCAGATATTTATAAGAGAACAACCAATCTGAACTGCTTCAGGTAATAATGCTATTTATTTATTTACAATAATTTCCAGCATTTAACCTCTTAATCTGAGCAAGTCTCACGATAAACAAGCTTGCAATTATAAGTAACTCTGCAGTTTTACAAGTTGATACTAAATTTTATTTAAAAATAATTTGCATAATTGTTATACTATATCGTATTTGGTGTGAATCGTCGGGAATTTATTGTAAATAAATACATAAATTAGTTTAAAATAATCATCATCATCATAAGGTCGTCAGTCTTAAGACTAGTTGGACACACACCTCCACTCTTTCCTATATCCTGAGCCAATCTTGGCATTTCCCCATAACCAGAACAATCCACATCCTTAACTATTTGCGAACAGTAATCTAATCTAGGTCTACCTCTATCCCTCCTAACTTCCGTTTCTGCCTCTGTCTCTGAGTAGACCTTCATGCCTAAGAAGGTGTACTACTAACCTATCTCGCAAATATTTGCATTAATCCGTTAGGTACATTTTACTAATGTTTTAACAGAAAAAATTAAAATTTAAATTTAATTGTACCTACATAGTTATTCTCAAAAGTGGTTCAAAGAAGCCCGATTTTTTTTGAAGCCCCATAAAGCTAAAGCTAAAGTACTTTTTAGTTTTCCGAATTGTCATAAATCATTTTGCGTGAGGCCCAAGTCGGCACCTTTTACATAGTCGGAGAAGACAGACTATCACATTTCAACAATAATAATAATTTGAAAAAGAAGGTTGAAGACCATAAGAGTAGTCCTAACTTGTTCAGTATTTCTTCTACTTCTTCCGACAGACGGTTGACACATGGATATGCTACCTCCCTTGCGCCAAATTAACGTCATTCGTCATTTTATGCGAGTACGACTAACAAAAATAGAAATAAAACCCAACAAAAGACCGCATCATTCAGTTTTTTTACAAATTTGTACCACCTGAAGTTAAACAGTTGCCTATACTAAATTATTTAGTCGACTTATGGTATATTCAAAAAATTATATTTCCATGAAATAAAAATATTTTAAAATAAAAATATTGTACCAAAATTAATGAAATTCATTTTATCAATACGACTCCGACGGCGTATCAAACGGGGACTAGGGCGGCAGCAAGCCTAAATCCGCCAATGAGTATAATCAAAAAAGGTATAGTAGTTTTGCTAACGGGTGATCAATAAAGGAGAATGAAGAAATTAACGAAAAAGAAGATTTGATAGCTTGATAACAAGGAAAAAGGAAAAGAGAAGATTGGGCTCAGTGCAAGGGGTTCTTAAGATTTATCAGGGAGGGTCTATAGTCTTATCACGAGGCAGACAGTGGAGGATCATCAAGACGTTCAATAGGGGAAGGTGCAATATTTCGGATCGTGGAATGTTAGAATCATGAGGCAAGTAGCGAAATTAGAAGACAAAAGTTGAGATAAATAGGCTAGAATTAAGATACAGTAGGCAGAAGCAGGAGATTTCTGGAGTGGAGACTTTAGAATAATACATGCAGAATCGGTGTAAAGTAATTCGGGGGTAGGAACTTCAATGCGTAAAAAAGCAGGGCAGAGTGTACAAAATTGTTTACAGAAAAGCGATAGGATAGTTATGATTTAATTAAATTCAAAAACAGTAAAAACAGTAATAGTGTAGGTCCATATACTTACGTTATCTTACAAAATCAGTGCGATTCTGTAAATCAGACTAAGACGTAGAAGTAGTATATGAAATACAGAATACGTGTTATGTTTAGTGAAAGGACAAGAAAACCTAATAGTTCTGGGAGACGTCAACCCAGTAGGTGAAGGTAAAGATGGTGTAATAACAGTTTTTTTTTGGATTGGGCAACAGAAATGATAGGGCAGATAGACGGATATAGTTTTGGTTTAAACATAACTTAGTCATTACGAAAATTTTATTTGATCATTGCGTTAGGAGGCTATAGGTGTCAGATGATTTAGGGAGATATCAGTTAAATTAAATTCTTATTAGACAAATTAAAAATTAAGTAAAGTACTGTAAGAGTTATCCACGAACAGATACAGATAGTGATGACAGCTTAGTAGTTATCAATCTTAAATCCAAAATTGTGAAGGAGGCGGAAGATAGGAAACGTGGTAATTAAAAAAACCAAAATGATGCGATAAGTAGGACAGGCGAAATACTAAAAGAGGCGGGAAAAACCAACAACAATGACGTAGAGACTGAATTAAAACATGTCTAAATTTCCCAGCTTGAACTTAAGGTCTTAAAGAACACGAAAGTAGGAAACTCTGGGTAACAAACGAATAAAAAAAAAGAGGAAATACAAGAGTAGCATAAACGAAAATCAAAAAGATATAAAACGATAAAGTGGGAAATAATTAGGAAGTGTAGGGCAGCTACGGTACAGTGGGTTAATATGAGGTGTAAAGAAGTAGAAGAAAAGTTTTAAGCAGGTGAAATGGAGGCTTATAATATAATTAAAAAGAATTTTAGAGAAGTAATACAATAATGATAATATAATAGACGATAAGATAATAAGGAAAAGGTAGATAAGTGAAAAAAAATGTTTAGGGAACCTATACGCAGGTTAAGAGTTAGGAAATGTATTATAGAAGGAAGATAGAAAGAAAGAACATATGACTATTTTAATAGGTAAATGTGTATTTCTAAAAGCGAATTTCTAAAATGTAAAATTAGTGGATTTTATGCTGTATATAAGAGGTCTGTTCAAACAGTATCGCGAATTTTGAATTTCCGTGGGTTACGTATATTTACGATTACGATTTTCGATTTTTTGTGACGTTATGTTGATACTCACGTGTCTCACTTATACCGACAAGTTCGACCATTTTCAATGTTCAGTTAATTTTTGACAGCTGTTTTGCTTGCACGTATTTTGACTCGTCTTCGATTTTTGCCTATTCCAAGAAATGGATCAAAAAATCTGTATCAAATTTTGTGTGAAAAACAAAATTAGGTGCGCGGACGCATTTCCAATGTTGACTGTGGCATACGTTTATCGATGGTACAAGATATTCTTAGAGGGCCGAGAAGATGCGAACGGGGAAGAGCGTGGCGGAGGCCCGAACACCGTCAACAACAGGCGAAAACATTGATGAAATGAAGAAAATGGTATTGGCCAATCGTCGAATCATCGCTAGAGAAGTTGCTGAAGACCTAAACATATCGATTGGCTCCTGCCATTCGATTTTGACCAATGATTTGGGCACGAGACGGGTCGCTGAAAATTCGTACCAGAATTCCTCAATTTCGATCAAAAAGAGCATCGCATTAAAATTGCTAAGGAGCTATTGGACTGTGTCAGCGACGACCGAAATTTGCTCTAGTGACGAATCATGGGTTTATGGTCGTGACGTGGAAACCAAAGCTCAATCATCCCAATGAAAGCTGCCCCCCCGAGCCAAAACCGAAAAAAGCACGCCAAGTTAGTCTGAATGTAAAGGTTTTGCTTATAGTTTTCTTCGATTGCGTAACGTGGTGCATTAATAAGGAATATTTTCTGCAAGTTGTGAGCAATTGACGCGAAGCAATCCGCCAGAAATGCCCGGATTTGTGGAAGAACAAAAATCGACTTTTGCACCATGATAACGCCTCTGCTCACTCATCCTTGCTTATGCGCGAATTTTTGGTCGAAAACAACACACTAATAATGGCGCAGCCACCGTATTCACTAGATTTGTCCCCTTGTGACTTCTTCATTTCCCGAAACTGAAGAGTCCCATAAAAAGGCCGACGCTACGCTACGATTTAGGATATAATGACATCGAAGGAGGAGCTGAACAAGATCACAAAAAGTAATTTTTTGAAATGTTTCGAGGGTTGGAGAAAACGTTGGTACGGATGTATAATTTATGGTGGAGATTATTTTGAAGGAGATAAAATAAATATTCATGAATAAATAAATAATTTTTAAGAAAACACAAAATTCGCGACACTTTTTTAACAAACCTCGTATTTATGATAAAAACGTATTTGCTAAATACATTTCTCAATATGTTCTCCCTATTTTTCCAATTATTCTGTTACCAAATATGTATTTCTACATATTTCTACGTGATTCTCAATTACTCATTTTTTATACATGCAGTTATTGATATTTATAAGACTTTATGGAAACAGTTAATCTTCCTAATTAATTTATGCAGTAAAAGGGAGTGCGCCGCAGTAATAACTAGGACTGA
>NW_020439388.1:0-1087 GCF_000699045.2 Agrilus planipennis | reverse complement strand
ATTTGTATCCATTAAAAATATTTACACGCAGTTTTACTGAAATCTACTGCAAGCACTTGGAAATATGGTAAATTCTCTGCCTTTTCTTTTATTTCATGCTCTTCAATTTTTTTCTCTAACTGTGCCCTCTTTTCTTCCTAAAACAATCATATTAACCATAATAATAAAAATTATATTTAAGTTCGACATACTCTTTGCTTAAGCTTTGTTTCTTCTTGTTGGAATTTTTGAAGTGTTCCAAGTAAGGCCCCAAACATCCGCCTATTTCTCTCTTTTGATTTAACATCTTTACTTTGAGCTGCTAGAGCTTCTTGTCTGCTAGGGACTTCTCGAGGGGTAACAATGACTTTACTAATAAGTCCTTTTTGAGCTTGAGACAGCTCTTCATAGGGAGTAGGTTTCTCAGATAACCTCTTAAACACCGATTCTTTTTTACGTTTAACTGTGGGTTCATTATTTTCTAAATTTACGTTTCTAGTTTTATTGCCTCTTAACCTGGCACGATCATCATTTAAAACTCGCTTATTTCCTGGTCGATTAACGAATTCGGAAGGATCGCGTCCAATTAACCTCTTAATGTTTTCGTCAACCCCTTTCAGGCTGCTCCTGGCTTGTTCCAGTTCAGACTGAAGGGCTCCAAATGATTTTAGTATTTCCGTGCCCATAACTAGATATTAAACCAAGTTGTACTCCAATAATGTGTTACATTTAATCAATTTTTCATTACTTTTTTAAATGGATTACACTGACATTGACATTTCTTCGGTATTTTAAAAAAGAAACTCTACCCTATGTATATCTATTATCTATGAACTCTACGGTCTACGAACATACGAACTCCATAAACAGACAGCATAACCAACATTAATCAATGACTAAATAAAATCCCAATGTAGTGTAGTGTTACCACAACCGCTTACGAAATTTAGCGCTTAATTTGAATTTAATTTTTGTGTTTGTTAAATTAAGAACGTTAAAATGGGAACATTTAAGATATATGGTTTTAAAAAACATTAGCTAACATGCTTACATAGATTTAGGGTTTTAAAGTATTGATTCGTATATTTAAGGTACCAATGACCGAAAT
>NW_020439387.1:13821-14950 GCF_000699045.2 Agrilus planipennis | reverse complement strand
AGATGTTCTAGGCCATCATATTGAACATCACTTAATTCTATCTCAAGATTATTTAAAGGTGTTTCACAATCCTCATTTACTCCAACTGAAGAAAAGGTAGTCCCACATAGATTAATTTCATCAATATTCATACTTGCTGTATCGTCATTTCTAACATTCGCAAAGTCTGAAAATGATCCTTTATATCGGCACAAAATGTAAGACCTAAGCCTGTATTTAAATTCTAAGGCATCTGGATGGTCATAGAGCCCTCCTTTTGCCCGCATAACACCGAAGAAGTTTTCCAACACATCTTGATTTAGTCTGTATGTTAGGAGGTACTGCATGCTAAATCTCCTCTGAATATCCTCAAAGAGTAATTTAATTGATGTATTTGTCATGATAATGCCTAAAATTTAATAAATATGTATTTTCAATTTTACTCCTTGTAGGTATTATTGTATCTTTTCGAAATGGTAGTAAATGTGCTTTTCCTTTAACCCTGATCTTCTGTATATTTGAACTCATTTCATCCATGATGTTGTTTTGGAGCTCCAGAGCTAGGCCGTAAACTTTTTTGCGATCTCTGCTATCGATAGCAGGTACTCTCACATTGAATACATCAAACCAATCATTGACCTTCAAATGTTAAGTAAAAACGATCTGCAATTCGATTAAAGTGTGTAAAAGAGAAAGATACCTACTAATTTTAAAAACTGTGCACATTCAATCCAGTTTGGATGTTTTAACAAACCCAAAGTGCCACACCTACTTATACTTTTTGAAACTGTATCAGAAAATAATTTTGCAGCCTATTTTACTTTTTGTCTGGCAGCTCCTTGGACATTTACATTATCCTTACTGATTTTATAACTTATTTCAGAAAATACTACAAACGGCACAGTGGACGCCATCTGTAGCACGAT
Source organism: Agrilus planipennis (assembly GCF_000699045.2). Classification (NCBI taxonomy): domain Eukaryota; kingdom Metazoa; phylum Arthropoda; class Insecta; order Coleoptera; family Buprestidae; genus Agrilus; species Agrilus planipennis. Next base: position 14,045 of record NW_020439387.1, on the reverse strand, counting down.
GCTACATTTTAGGATTACGTATTTTTCAACAAGGTCCACTTGTGTAGATATCTACTTGCTGAAAACGAATCCTGGCGTAGCCAACCTCAACGTGATAGGCACGTTAGCTTAATCGAATAAAATAATTCGAAGTGGTCTGTATTCTGTCGAAACTGCCAGACGCGGATCGCGATTTCGATCTTTTTGGATCTCATCAGCGCGTCGCAGGCAGCTCCGACAGAACA
>NW_020439387.1:9397-13479 GCF_000699045.2 Agrilus planipennis | reverse complement strand
TAAGACGCACCCCGCCAGGAAGGCGAAGGGCAGCAAAGGGGCTGTAACCAAAGCGGTGGCCAAGGACGACGAGCCCAAACTTGCCAGTAAGAAGCCTGAAGCTCCTATGAGCATAGGATCCCCGGAAACGGGACTTTTAAAAAAAAATATGAGTGGTAAATATACAGTTAACTGTTAGAATGAGAGGTTTCACAGTTTCGTCATTGACCCTATCATATAAGTGATCAAATGATAATACGCATACTTTATCTGGGGCACTCATTTCAGACAACTTCATGATAGTGAAAACGTTTTTTAAAATACCAGGTGCAATTTTAATTTTCTTTAACCACGATCTGAGAGTTGACATTGCCGGAAACGGATACCCATTTTTTAAAAGCATTCGATAGCATCTTGGTTCAGTTGAATAAAGAACTATTGCTTTCGATATATCTTCAACCGACCAACTTTTTCATCTGTTAGTTACTAAATAGTTTTCCAACAACTTCTTCCCTTTTTTCTAAATATTCGATTTTTTCCTTAAGCTTGTTTATAATCTGATCCCTATCATCGACTTCTGTCTCCGTATTGATTCTAATAAACAAAGTTTGGAATCTATTATAATATTAAAAAGTAAAGTAATTTTTTTACAAACAATATGAAAACCTTTATGGCACACCCTATAGATATTCTGATTTAAAAAAGGAAATAATTACCCTATACTTCGACTACATGAACTAACAACTGTAATATTATTGTCTGTAGAACTACCACTCAACACTGTAGCAGAACCTTCACCAATACCAAAGCCTTCACAACTAATAACAGAAATATTGGTTCTACAAAATTTTAGTAATTAACACACTACTCAGCAATAAAACCAAACTTTGCTTCTCCTAATGACATACTTTTTTAAAATATCCTCAACAAGTTGTTTTCTTTCTTTTCTCTCATAAAGAACTTCTCTACAAGAGTTTTGTTTGTGATGTCGCTCCACAGGTAGATGCTTGGAAGGTACAGCTTCCTTTTTCAACACCCTCACTGAACCATTTCTAGGAGTATATCCAAGCAATTCGTGTTTTAGGTTGCGTACATAATTGTCTTTCTCAAAATGTTTTGAACAAATCCGTGCAGTAATTACATTGATTTTATCTTTACGCTTGCACAACTTTACCCATTCACGCTGCATTTTTATATCTTTCGGGAAAGTAAAAAATCTAATGTCCTTATCAAAGTTTTTTGATTGATTGTCCACATTACATGCATACACAGCACACCTCATGTTGAACTATTTTCTAACACAAACCAAAACTTTTTACACAATACAGTGGACCCCCGGTAATCCGACAAACAGTTTGCAGGGCAGTGTCGGATTACCGAATTTGTCGGATTATAGAGTACTGCTTAAGACCTCCTATAGTTTGGAATTTTTTACGAAAGAGTACCTTGTAATCTTCTACCTTGTAAGATTCTACATGTTATATATATGTACTCTGAAGTACAAATCATACTTCATTATGTATGTCAAATTTAGTAAATTAAACAACACAATAGAGAGCTTACGTTTTATTATAAAATTAACGTTATTAATGCTATAGTACTCACAAAAAATAAGCAATAACTTTACATTAGGAAATAATTATATACAAACAAATGTACATACTAAAATAATCAAAAATTATGAGTCAATCAATTTAAGAAGCATGAAAATATTCGTCAATTGTTTTTTTGTTTAACGATGTTAACTATGTCGGATCACAGGGGGTGCCGGATTAGCCAGGGGCCGGATTATCGGGGATCCACTGTATTGTAATAACAGCTCAACGGTTGAAATCCGTTTAAATCGCCACCACGCCCAACTCACGCAGTGACGTCGTAAACCACGTGATTACATGCGCGGTATCATACCTTGCTTTATTGTGCCATGTGTCTTAAGTTACCCAGTTCGCATCGAGCGCCCGTACCGAACGGACGTGCGAGTCAGGTAGAACGACGCCCACCGGGGCAACCAATCGTAGACATCTGATATTGAGGAACTACAGCGAGTGCGTCGTTAACGTTACCAAAATGGACTTCTCGCAGGAGTCCATTAAACGTAAAAATTATCGTTCTGTAGAAAATGATTCGGACATTGTTAACGTGGGCGAATCTAAAAAACCTAAGCGGCGAGATAGTGGTGAATTCACGAAAGTGCGCGGAGATTTACCGGAAGAATCTTTAAGTGCGGACGCGAGAAAACTCTATTCCGGTAAGAATAGAATCTAGGAAAAAGGAAAAAGTGCGGACTTCGTAAAAAAGATAGTCATGAAAACGGTCGACTCAATTAAAAATAACATTGCAGTTAAAAATATTAGGGCTACTAAATCGGGCGATATTGTAGTAGATTGTGATGGCCCTAGCGGGTGTTGACGCAATGTGACATCTGCCCGGTGTTCCGAAATTCAAGCAAGCGCGGGTGAACGGCGGGAGTAACTATGACTCTCTTAAGCTCATTTTAGGGATACTGATAGCAGACCCGACAAGTCACTCAATATGGAAAACAAATATAACGATTATTACCAGAACTCCAGCCCTCGCAGAGATTACGAAAAGCTCAGAAAACAAACTAAGCCTTTCGCAGGAGTAACTATGACACTAATTGAGTTGCGAGTTGCTCCATCTGACAACCTGTGAGTGAGTGGTGAGCGGTTGTCAGGTTCAAGTCGTCTTAAATGTTGGCAGGGGTGTTCGAGCTCAAGACCGTCTGTGCGCCTCCTTGATGGTGACGCTGGATGTTAGGTATCCCCCAATGACTAAGCACAGCGGATCGCGCCTAGCCATCCCTTCGCAGATTGCTGGGTGTATCAGGACACGCGCGTGTCCAAAAGGGGACACTTCCCCCACGTTCCGACTATCAGCCTAAGGGCGCGCACGTGGCATTACGTTGGCGGGTTATTTCCGGGCTGGGTAACCCCCCCCCCCATGAGTTACTTTTTTTGGGGTTGGAGAAGGAACGAAAAGCCTCAGATCTTGCTGGTGATACGGGAAGTTTTCGTTGAGCTTTCCGGTTGTTTTTTTTCTTTTTGAATGCTATAAATAAATTGTTATAATTAAATTTAAATATAAACAATTAGTGTAATTAGTGTAATATCACACATCAGTGATTTTGTGCTTAATTATTACATAGCAGAGGCATTGGTGAGTCTCTATTTATTCAATAAATATTCAGTTTTGTTTACAATTATATATTAGTACTGACAGCTCTTTATTTGGCGGTAAAATATTTCCACACCTAAAGGGGTGGTTAGCCCCATTGAGTGGGGTGTTGTTTGAAAGATCACATTAAGGCAAATGATCCGTTGAGGAGTTGAAAAAATATAGTGCATCAAAGTTCACATTTTTTTTTTGGTGTTTTTGTTTGTTTAAATTTCGATTTGATAAGTAATAAATTATAGTTCTACCAGTCAGTTTAAATTTATTTTGAGAGAATTAAATTTTATAGTCGTACCAGTTCAATAAAGTGGTAAATTACTGTTTTTATTATATTTCAATTACAAAACAAGATATTTTCGCCAAAATAATTAATTATTACTCTTTTAAGACCTACCTATCAAAATAAAATTAAAAAATAATTGAGATTAACTTACATACTACAAACATTGATGCTAAATGGAGTAATACCGGCAACGACAACTATCTTCGAAGACAATCAAAGCTGTTTGAACTTAGTGTGCAATAAAAAGTTTAGTAATGGCACAAAACACGTGGACACTAAATATCATTTTGTAAAAGATTTGAAAGAAAAGGGAACACTAGATTATAAATATTGTCCAACTGAAGTAATGCCAGCTGATATGCTGACAAAACCTTTGAATTGTGTAAAACTTAGAACATTGACTAAACTTGCTGGATTGATGTAATTAATTGTAATTTAGAGCAATAAAAATGTAAGATTTATTATTGTTGAGGAGGGGTGTTATTTTTTTGGTACAACGATAAATAAATATTATTACAGGTATATGTAACTATTAAGTAATGTTAAGAAATGTGTATGTCTTGTTGTTAGTTCTTAGTATTTTACTTTTGTGTTCTTTTCTAAAAGAGGGTAGTTTTTATGGTAGTTA
>NW_020439387.1:1463-4989 GCF_000699045.2 Agrilus planipennis | reverse complement strand
AAAAATCTAATGTCCTTATCAAAGTTTTTTGATTGATTGTCCACATTACATGCATACACAGCACACCTCATGTTGAACTATTTTCTAACACAAACCAAAACTTTTTACACAATACAGTGGACCCCCGGTAATCCGACAAACAGTTTGCAGGGCAGTGTCGGATTACCGAATTTGTCGGATTATAGAGTACTGCTTAAGACCTCCTATAGTTTGGAATTTTTTACGAAAGAGTACCTTGTAATCTTCTACCTTGTAAGATTCTACATGTTATATATATGTACTCTGAAGTACAAATCATACTTCATTATGTATGTCAAATTTAGTAAATTAAACAACACAATAGAGAGCTTACGTTTTATTATAAAATTAACGTTATTAATGCTATAGTACTCACAAAAAATAAGCAATAACTTTACATTAGGAAATAATTATATACAAACAAATGTACATACTAAAATAATCAAAAATTATGAGTCAATCAATTTAAGAAGCATGAAAATATTCGTCAATTGTTTTTTTGTTTAACGATGTTAACTATGTCGGATCACAGGGGGTGCCGGATTAGCCAGGGGCCGGATTATCGGGGATCCACTGTATTGTAATAACAGCTCAACGGTTGAAATCCGTTTAAATCGCCACCACGCCCAACTCACGCAGTGACGTCGTAAACCACGTGATTACATGCGCGGTATCATACCTTGCTTTATTGTGCCATGTGTCTTAAGTTACCCAGTTCGCATCGAGCGCCCGTACCGAACGGACGTGCGAGTCAGGTAGAACGACGCCCACCGGGGCAACCAATCGTAGACATCTGATATTGAGGAACTACAGCGAGTGCGTCGTTAACGTTACCAAAATGGACTTCTCGCAGGAGTCCATTAAACGTAAAAATTATCGTTCTGTAGAAAATGATTCGGACATTGTTAACGTGGGCGAATCTAAAAAACCTAAGCGGCGAGATAGTGGTGAATTCACGAAAGTGCGCGGAGATTTACCGGAAGAATCTTTAAGTGCGGACGCGAGAAAACTCTATTCCGGTAAGAATAGAATCTAGGAAAAAGGAAAAAGTGCGGACTTCGTAAAAAAGATAGTCATGAAAACGGTCGACTCAATTAAAAATAACATTGCAGTTAAAAATATTAGGGCTACTAAATCGGGCGATATTGCAGTAGATTGTGATGGCCCTAGCGGGTGTTGACGCAATGTGACATCTGCCCGGTGTTCCGAAATTCAAGCAAGCGCGGGTGAACGGCGGGAGTAACTATGACTCTCTTAAGCTCATTTTAGGGATACTGATAGCAGACCCGACAAGTCACTCAATATGGAAAACAAATATAACGATTATTACTAGAACTCCAGCCCTCGCAGAGATTACGAAGAGCTTAAAAAACAAACTAAGCCTTTCGCAAAGAGGCAGCAGAGTAGTCAGAAACCAACTGGCGGGAGTAACTATGACTCTAATTGAGTTGCGAGTTGCTCCATCTGACAACCTGTGAGTGAGTGGTGAGCGGTTGTCAGGTTCAAGTGGTCTTAAATGTTGACAGGGGTGTTCGAGCTCAACACCGTCTGTGCGCCTCCTTGGTGGCGACGCTGGATGTTAGGTATACCCCAACGACTAAGCACAGCGGATCGCGCCTAGCCATCCCTTGGCAGATGGCTGGGTGTATCAGGACACGCGCGTGTACAAAAGGGGACATTTTCCCAACGTTCTTACTATCGGCCTAAGGGCGCGCACGTGGCATTACGGTGGCGGGTTATTTCCGGGCTGGGTAACCCCCCCTCCCATGAGTTACTTTTTTTGGGGTTGGAGAAGGAACGAAAAGCCTCAGATCTTGCTGGTGATACGGGAAGTTTTCGTTGAGCTTTCCGGTTGTTTTTTTTCTTTTTGAATGCTATAAATAAATTGTTATAATTAAATTTAAATATAAACAATTAGTGTAATTAGTGTAATATCACACATCAGTGATTTTGTGCTTAATTATTACGTAGCAAAGGCATTGGGGAATCTCTATTTATTCAAATAAATATTCAGTTTTGTTTACAATTATATATTAGTACTGACAGTTGTTTATTTGGCGGTAAAATATTTCCACACCTAAAGGGGTGGTTAGCCCCATTGAGTGGGGTGTTGTTTGAAAGATCACATTAAGGCAAAGTGATCCGTTGAGGCGTTGCAAAGATATAATGCATCAAAGTTCACATTTTTTTTGTTTGTTTACATTTCGATTTAACAAGTAATAAATTATAGTTCTACCAGTCAGTTTAAATTTATTTTGAGATAATTAAATTTTATAGTCGTACCAGTTCAATAAAGTGGTAAATTACTGTTTTTTTATATTTCAATTGGAAAACAAGATATCTTAGTGGAATTTTTGCCAAATAATTAATTATTACTCTTTTAAGACCTATCTATCAAAATAAAATTAAAAAATAATTGAGATTAACTTACATACTACAAACATTGATGCTAAATGGAGTAATACCGGCAACGACAACTATCTTCGAAGACAATCAAAGCTGTTTGAACTTAGTGTGCAATAAAAAGTTTAGTAATGGCACAAAACACGTGGACACTAAATATCATTTTGTAAAAGATTTGAAAGAAAAGGGAACACTAGATTATAAATATTGTCCAACTGAAGTAATGCCAGCTGATATGCTGACAAAACCTTTGAATTGTGTAAAACTTAGAACATTGACTAAACTTGCTGGATTGATGTAATTAATTGTAATTTAGAGCAATAAAAATGTAAGATTTATTATTGTTGAGGAGGGGTGTTATTTTTTTGGTACAACGATAAATAAATATTATTACAGGTATATGTAACTATTAAGTAATGTTAAGAAATGTGTATGTCTTGTTGTTAGTTCTTAGTATTTTACTTTTGTGTTCTTTTCTAAAAGAGGGTAGTTTTTATGGTAGTTATGTAGAAAGGTTAGTAGTAGTAGTAGTAGAGTTCGTGACGGATAGTCAGCGCGGTCGGACGTCTTAACCATTAGTAACATATACCTATAGTTATAGTTCATCAATCAGAAAGAATATTTTTTAACCACACCACAATTATTAGTTTATAAAAAAATCCATTGTGTTCTTTGTCGCTTCTTCAATTATCTGCCAACAGGTTTTGGGCCCAGGCGTACTTACCCATAAACAAAAGACGTGAAGAAGTTTTTTGTGAAGTGGTTTGCTACAGACGAAATTCGGTAAAGTGTTTAAAGATAAAAAGTTCAATTTGCAAAAATGGCAGAAGGAAATTATCGCCAATATTTCGATAAACTCAACAGTGAAAATTATCAAACATGGAGTTACCAGATGGAACTATTGCTCATTATAGACGAACTATGGGAAGTGATAACGGAAAATGCGCCAGAACCAGTAGATCCTGAATGGAAGAAAAAGGACAATAAAGCTCGTGCAACAATAGGCCTTTCGAATTAAAGATTTTCCTGTACCCAAGACAAGAAAACATGTTAGACAATTTTTGGGGAAAATAAATTTTTATGTAGAATAAAAATTTATTTTCCC
>NW_020439387.1:0-1148 GCF_000699045.2 Agrilus planipennis | reverse complement strand
GACAGTCAGTTAGTCAGTTCTCGTTATAGGCTCGCTGGATAAGCATTATCAATTCAATTTTTATTATAAGAATAGTGTAATTAATAATAAATAGTAAAGATTACACGAGTCCTTATTGGTCCTTCGACTCGGAAGTTTTCGTTGAGCTTTTCGGTTGTGTTTTTTTCGAGTGCTATAAATAAATTGTTATAATTAAATTTAAATATAAACAATTAGTGTAATTAGTGTAATATCACACATCAGTGATTTTGTGCTTAATTATTACATAGCAGAGGCATTGGTGAGTCTCTATTTATTCAATAAATATTCAGTTTTGTTTACAATTATATATTAGTACTGACAGCTCTTTATTTGGCGGTAAAATATTTCCACACCTAAAGGGGTGGTTAGCCCCATTGAGTGGGGTGTTGTTTGAAAGATCACATTAAGGCAAATGATCCGTTGAGGAGTTGAAAAAATATAGTGCATCAAAGTTCACATTTTTTTTTTGGTGTTTTTGTTTGTTTAAATTTCGATTTGATAAGTAATAAATTATAGTTCTACCAGTCAGTTTAAATTTATTTTGAGAGAATTAAATTTTATAGTCGTACCAGTTCAATAAAGTGGTAAATTACTGTTTTTATTATATTTCAATTACAAAACAAGATATTTTCGCCAAAATAATTAATTATTACTCTTTTAAGACCTACCTATCAAAATAAAATTAGAAAATAATTGAGATTAACTTATATACTACAAACATTGATGCTAAATAATATACATACCTGGGAGTAATTAGTTGAGAGCTTGGTTTGGTTACCTCTGGACATTAGTTTAGGGGTGGCCATCATCCCTCTTGTACTGATTGTGTTCTGACCCTTACTGATGAGATCTGAAATGGGAAATAACATTAATTAGGAGCAAGTTCAATACAAATTAAAAGAAATGGACCCTGTATCAGGTGAGGATCCATTCCAAAAAAGTTGCAGGACACCTAGGTCGCCCACAAGTACTTGGAAGGGTGGCAATCTAACGATTCCATTTAGGGAAAGGACGGGATCGGATGTCAGCGCGAGTAGCCAACGGAGTGAGGGTGGGATTAGTGTAGGTAGGGCTACAAAAAGGGCGAGAGGTGATTCCGAAGACAGAATGAATGAAAATGAGGATGT
>NW_020439386.1:0-15983 GCF_000699045.2 Agrilus planipennis | reverse complement strand
AAGGGCACCAACCAAAAACTACTGCGTAGAATTAATTGGAATTTTTCACACACAAGCCTTGCTATATGAGCTCTCAAAGCATATAAAAATTATACGGCTTAAATGTGAAGTTGGGTGCAAAAGAATACAATTAAATCCTCTGTCGGGAAAAAACGAAATGACTTTCCGAACAACCCGATATATTACATTAGAATAGCCTGAAACAAGCAACCATAAGAAAATGAGATTGAACGTAAAGGAACAAAATTCCCGTTCAGTCAACCATACGGCAACCTGAATTTATAGGAATAAGTTGCAGTCTGAATTGCATATGCAGTCAATAAAACAAGCATAGTGTTAACTTAACGGTTGAGCGGTGGTGATAAATTTCCCGCGTTTAAACCAAAACCATGCCTCCAAACTGATAACCATTTCGTTCAAATCTCGAAGCAATATTGCAGATATTTGTTATGGGGATTCCTACACATCTCTCTCATCAATTTAACAATTCTTTTTTTCTAAATCACACAGATACAATTACTGTATTCGATCATCATCAACAACATAAAATTTATAATCATTTTGAAGGATTTCCATTATGATATGATGCTTTTGCATTATTTTGGGTTTTTAAAATATTTAAGGACCTTTCTACTAAGACTTGCCGAACCTATAATCTAATCTTATTTAATGTAATCACCGTCGTACTTTCGGGAAATCCCAAGATAGAAGACAATTACAAACGACGATCCATCTGAAAATGAAATCTTTGAAAAAAATAGTTAAATTTGGAATTTTATGTATTTAGAAGACTGCATCACGACAACAATAATAAATAAATTCGGTCCTCCCTTTTGTTTACATTTAATTTGCAATTTAATTACACCATCAATGGTACACGACATGTACTTATATACGTATAAATACTCAAATACATTGCCTGTGGCTAAATTTGCGTTAATTTTAACGATAGCAAAACCAATATAAACCCATCTAACTATATTTTAAGTGACCCTTGTTAAAATCGCTTGTATTGTTAAGCCAAATGTGATTTATATACACGGTAGCTATTGTATATATGTATATAGGCAGAAAACGATACCGAAAACATGATGATGACAACGATAATGACGATAAGTTCGATTTAGTTCAAAACTTTGTAACAATGGTGTCACCCTGTCTTTATCTTTGCGATGATATTCTTCTTAAGAAATTGGTAAATAAAAACGTAAATTCAACTTGGAGGAAGTCTGAAAATTAATGGACGCGATCACAACCTCAAAGCTACAAGGGAATGGTGTACAAAAAGTTACAAATGTGGTTGTTTTCTCATCTTGTTCAGTACAGCTGCTGTATCGGTAGCAAAAGTTTCGCCTTTGCCTTTTCAAATTCATCAGATCTCAACCACTGCTTAATAATCTCCACCTACCTCTGATAAAGTATATAAATGGTTCAAGATCAAAACCCTTTTCCATTAACCCCTTATCCCTCAAACTACTAAAAACAAAGTGGTAAAGAACACAGTCACCCACGTATATAACATGCACTACAGAGAAGATAAACTAAATTAATAAATGTTTAGTATTTTTTGCGTTTATCAAAGAAAAGAATAAGTGTGAAGCTAACTCGAACTTCCTTTTGCAGAGGATGAGGACGAATATAGCTTTCATGTTTCGCGGTACCGACCAGAAGAATTGCAAAAGTTAGCCTCAAGGACTAAATTTACTAGAAAAGAAATTCAGCTCATGTATAGGGGATTTAAGCAGGTAAAGCGAATGGAACAGAACAGCCGTAACTTATTAAAGTTCAACTTTTGTTTAATTTCAACGCTTGTATGTTGTTTATCGGTTAAAACAACGGTTTAAAAACACAGATACATATCTCACAAACAAATAAATTTAACATTCACACAAAAATATTTTATCTGCTACTTAAAATACGAGAGCCATTCAACAAGTAAAGTGACAAATGATCCAATTTTAAAACTCGTTATTGAATAACTCGAAAATCTTCAGGTCATCATGGCAAGTCCATTAGAACATTGCAATATCATTACCAAGCCGGAAGAGAAAGAATAAAGTTGAAACACACCAACCTTCCCGTTCGCTAAAACTAAAGATTTAACCCTCTTGAAGATCAGAGGACTATCAATAGCAATTACTACTCTGCACAAAATTAAACCTGCTATCAGGAACAAACGTCGTGGACCTTTGACAAAATCAGTAGTCTTTCAGTCTTACCTCATCCCGCGTACAGTCCAGACCTTACCCCGTTTGATTTTTACCTGTTTAGGCCATTTAAAGATTTGCCAATAACGTCAAATAATTGTTTGCCAAAGGAATTATGAAGCTACAAGAAATATGGGGAAAAGGGGATGATTATGTGGAAAATAAGACCAAATTTTGTAAGAATCCAATAAACCATTTTTGCGTTTTAGCCATTTGTCTCATTGCTTAGTGAATGACCCTTGTAGAATGCAGTGAATTATGAAAATTTTTTATGTTTTGAAAAAGACAAGTTTTAGTACCCAGAATTGCACTTAGTACCCTAAATACTACTCTACATAATAGAATAGTCTAACTACCTTCATCAATCTGAAGCAACAGGCTTCTAGTATGTTGCCAACAAGCCTTGAACTTAATTTATAGCTGTAAGACTACCTCCGTTATGTACCTACTGTGCATATTCCTAACTAGACTAGAATCTGTTATTACCTTTAGAGAACTACATATATTTAAACTTTTTCAGGAATGTCCAACTGGTATGGTCGATGAAGAAGCTTTTAAACACATATTTTCTCAATTCTTTCCACAAGGAGGTAAACGTTTTTATTGTGTAATTAGTTCCAAAACTGTTTTTTCTTTTACTGTGATATTAATATGAGGAACTTGAATTAAATTAATTTCGGTTGAAACGTCAGATTTTGTAATTAATCAATTTTGCTCCAAAATAGGAGAACACGGGATCGTTACAGAAGCTTTTTATGAGCTTGTGCTTTTCTGTACGGTCGTATGAACCACCAAGTGGAGTGTAAAAACAAGAAACTTGAACGAAATTTATTATTTGCGAAACGGTGTCGACAAATATTTAATAACAAATGTCTCATCAAAAGTTTGTGCTCTATATTCGAAGACAACACCAAAATGTAAAAAATATCTTAACGATCTCAAAAGTTTTATTGTAGAAACAAAAAACACTAACGTTATTATTATTTTAGTAATAAATTTTCTCTCTGTTCCTGCACCAACATCAACTTTTTTTGAATAATTGTCATGATTTTGTATTCCAGATGCTACAAACTATGCCCATTATGTATTCAACACTATTAAACAAAAACAAACTGGAAAAATTAGTTTTGAGGTAAGTAAATAGTAATAAGTAAGCAAGCGATAAAGGTCGGCTTGAATAATAAAAAAATTAATCAAAAAAGTATCAGAAAATACTTATGTCGTTATGCAAGGTATAGACTAAGGGCATAATAACGAAAATACATTACAAAGTTTCAAGCCAACAATGTAAATAGCTTTCTGATCTGTTTAAGGTCTGAAAACCTGTTGCTAAAAGCTTTCAGGAACTGTAATGTAACACGTAAAATCCGGATACGGTTTAGATTGTACAGTACGTACCTGGTAACTAAATTATAAAAACCCTCTGCTTTCGAACCCTCAGGAATATGAAAAGCAAAACAAAGCAATATCTCGTAAATCTTGTGCAATCTACTCAAATACACAATAAAATTGGCCTTGTAGAACTAATGAACACGAAAAATATAACAATCTTTAACTGAATATGACAGTTTAATACAATTCTGTTTCAAGTTTCAAAAGCTTTTGCTTTATTTTTTAATTGAAGCTGCAAATCGGTCTGCAAATTTTTGAGTTTCTTTTTCTTCGAAACATTTTTAGCAAAAAAAATATTTTTAATGTAGCAATAACCCTAAATTTGTGTAGCGATATTTAGATTATTTTTACGAAAACCTTTATTAGAATTTATACAACAGAGGGACCAAGGATTCGAACCCATTTAGAGTCCTGAAACGTCCTGACAATTTGTCGATCTCCTTTCGTTTACAATTCTAGCAGCGGCGCCAGGGGGTGGTTCGTTTGGGTAACACGTGTTTAGAATCAAAGGAATCACGAGTTAGGGTTCCAAAATAAATAATGTCCAGCGCAAACCCGCACTGATGCAGTAACGAATTTCTCCTTTATCGCATAAATTATAATAATGAGTGCATTTTCACTAACCCAGTCGCAATCGTTATAATCAACACGTCTCATATAATTTACTTCATTAATAATAAGCCCTGAACCGCCCCCGACTACCCCGTCAACAGCAAATGGCGCATTATAGTTACGACATAATTCATTATCATTTTACAAATAGCGATTAAACCGTTACTTACTAAAGGTGCAATGACTAAATCTCGTTGCAGATATTCAACGTGATGATTAATTACAATCAGAAATACAATAATTAATTTAATGCCGCAAAGTGTACAGGACTACCCTCAAAAAATGGGACATGGGATAACTGTAGATTCTAGGAATACAAAAAATTAAACCATTGTCATATTAAATTTATTGTCAGTAAAATATTAATGGGCGAAGAGACGCAGGGTACTGAATCTGAACCTGAAGAACAAAATTAAATTTTTGCAATTATTCGGAAAAGTACTTTGTATAGCTGTCCCTAAATCCGACGGATCGTGAGAAATTTACAGTTCAATATCTAGGTAAAATTATAAATCACTCTGTATATCGTAAATCTCTTCTTTTCACATCATCACAATATTTACTGCTAGAGATAATGGTTTTAAAGGATTCTCAAGAAATCTAATTCGCTGTTAATTTAGATAAAGTTGGTGCACTAAATCGACATTGTGTTTTAAAGGATTTTCTTGGAATATTATCAAAAGTTTCACGAGGTAGTGTTCAGGAAAAGATGCAGTGGATATTTGGCCTTTATGATCTTAACGGTGACGGTCTCATCTCGAAAGCGGAAATGATAGACGTCGTTTCTAGTATTTATGAAATGTTAGGAAGGGCTACAAATCCACTTGTGGACGATAGCACAGCGAAGGACCACGTCGAAAAAATATTTCACGTAAGTACATATTTAATAAATTATCACATTTACATACTATGGTGACCTGACAAATCTTATTAGTAAAGTCTGATGAAGGGGATTCAACCCGTGGGCGACGAGAAAGGGCAAAGGTAAAGGGAAGGGCCTGAAATAAGTAATCTTTTCTAGCAAAAATAATTCCAGAATACATCACACTCAAAAACCGTTAGCACTATGAGATTCTACGTACTTTTCTGCATAATTATCAGTTTTCAAAGCTTAGTAAAAACCTTCTAAATCATAATTATTTCACGAGCGCATTTTGATGTTTCAATTATTCAACATGTGTTAGCAAAAATAATGCCGAAAAGTACCTATTTGACACCGCACTAAAAAACCGTTAGCACCACGAGATTCTACTTACTATTTTACATAATTATCACTTATCGAAGCTTACTAAATGCCTTTCATCTCATAATAATTTTACGAGCGCTTTTTGATGTTTCAATTATTCTACATGTTTTAGCAAAAATAATGCCGATAAGCACCTATTTGACACCAAACTAAAAAACTGTTAGCACCACGAGATTCTACGTACTATTTTACATAATTATCACTTGTCGAAGCTTACTAAATGCCTTCTATCTGATAATAATTTTACGAGCGCTTTTTGATGTTTCAATTATTCTACATGTGTTAGCAAAAATAATGCCGATAAGTACCTATTTGACGCCGCACTAAAAAACCTTTAGCACCTTGAGATTCTACGTACTATTTTACATAATTTTCAGTTCTCGAAGCTTACTAAATGCGTTCCATCTCGTAATAATTTTTACGAGCGCTTTTTGATGTTTCAATTATTCTACATGTGTTAGCAAAAATAATGCCGATAAGTACCTATTTGACGCCGCACTAAAAAACCTTTANAAACTAGAACAGCCCACATCCTTAACTATTTGCGAAGAGTAATCTAATCTAGGTTTACCTCTACCCCTCCTAACTCCTGTTTCTGCCTCTAATATGTCTCTGACTAGACCTTCATGCCTAACAAGGTGTCCTACCAACCTATCTCTAATGGTTGTACTAATTTATTAATTTTATCTTTCCTAATTTTCATATATTTAGAAAAGATACTTCAATTGATTAATTCATTGGTGTAGGACATACGTATACATATATATAAATGAATTAAAGTTGCTGTTAAGCTTTTAGATTAGCAAGAAATTAAAATAATTACGAGTTATCAGGTCTTTAATAATACCTTTGGGAAAGATAAGTAGCAGAAAAGATTGGTAGAATTTTCAGATCAAAGACAAAGGGTGCAAGTTGTAGCTAAGTACAATCCTGGCAATGAATGTAATTGCTAGCCAAAGGCAAACGGCTACGTTCGTTGTAATAAAGCTGGAGGGAATTATTAGAAGGTTGTAGCTGTGGATACCATGTGGACTTGAAATTTATTTAAGATTGCAGCTTCCAACAAACAAGGAGAGCGCTCCCGAAATGGGCCGTATTCCCGGAGGTTCGCGACGGAATGCAAATTTATCCTACGAATTATGTCATTTATGAAATGGCCGAGGCATGTAATTTCTCCTTATGTGTATGTGTGTGGATACTCGGTTTCACAAGCAGTTTCTTAATTAGCGATTTGACCGTCGAAACTAACGAAGCAACAATATTACAGAACCGGACCGTTATAAATTCTCACCCACAACTTTTTCCTTTTTTAAATCTAAACCATTCCAGAGCAGTAAGCTGAAATTTATTCAAAAGGGAGAACCACCACACAGCCAATTAAATTTTATGAATCGCTATTGTTAAAACAATAATTAATTAGACCGAAGGCTGTTGATTGCTTCTAATGTTTAGCAATTGTGATACGGCAACAATTCAGCTGATTGCAATTAATCGAATTAATGACGTTATTCACACCTTCGTTCGCGGTTTTAGTATACCTCAATGCACTCTATATATAACAGCAATCAGCCCCTTATTAACGCAATGCGTTTAAGACATAAAAGATAAAACAGAAGCATACATTGGTATCATAATTATTCATACAAATCTAATATTTCTTTGACAGAGCATAAGGGAGAAGCATTGGCAATTAACGCTTGTTTGAGTTTTAATTAAAACCGTTAATATGTAGGTATAGGTGGTATGATGGAAGAAAATCGGAAGTTTTGATAAAGTGATTTGATTAGAAAATGAATTTCGCAGGAACCAGGGGAGCCGAGGTACTGTACAGCAGCTTTCAAATTACGCCAATGGGAATGGTTCAATTAAGCAATCTGCATTGCACAAGCTTCGCATGAATCGGCACTGGGCTTTCCTACTAAATACCATTAAAAAGCTTTACAAACGTTTTAAATTTTATGCACAATCCACCCGATTGGCCGAACAAAAACGCGTGATTTCAACATTTTAATATTTATAAGATATCTTATTTAGACAAGTTCATCCCCCCTATCACTGTGAGCTCGAAACGGACAGCACCATTAGTTCGAATGGGTTAAAAAATGTTTGAAAAATTAAATTTAAAGGAATTGTTTGTAAATAGATCTGCAANACACAAGCCTTGCTATATGAGCTCTCAAAGCATATAAAAATTATACGGCTTAAATGTGAAGTTGGGTGCAAAAGAATACAATTAAATCCTCTGTCGGGAAAAAACGAAATGACTTTCCGAACAACCCGATATATTACATTAGAATAGCCTGAAACAAGCAACCATAAGAAAATGAGATTGAACGTAAAGGAACAAAATTCCCGTTCAGTCAACCATACGGCAACCTGAATTTATAGGAATAAGTTGCAGTCTGAATTGCATATGCAGTCAATAAAACAAGCATAGTGTTAACTTAACGGTTGAGCGGTGGTGATAAATTTCCCGCGTTTAAACCAAAACCATGCCTCCAAACTGATAACCATTTCGTTCAAATCTCGAAGCAATATTGCAGATATTTGTTATGGGGATTCCTACACATCTCTCTCATCAATTTAACAATTCTTTTTTTCTAAATCACACAGATACAATTACTGTATTCGATCATCATCAACAACATAAAATTTATAATCATTTTGAAGGATTTCCATTATGATATGATGCTTTTGCATTATTTTGGGTTTTTAAAATATTTAAGGACCTTTCTACTAAGACTTGCCGAACCTATAATCTAATCTTATTTAATGTAATCACCGTCGTACTTTCGGGAAATCCCAAGATAGAAGACAATTACAAACGACGATCCATCTGAAAATGAAATCTTTGAAAAAAATAGTTAAATTTGGAATTTTATGTATTTAGAAGACTGCATCACGACAACAATAATAAATAAATTCGGTCCTCCCTTTTGTTTACATTTAATTTGCAATTTAATTACACCATCAATGGTACACGACATGTACTTATATACGTATAAATACTCAAATACATTGCCTGTGGCTAAATTTGCGTTAATTTTAACGATAGCAAAACCAATATAAACCCATCTAACTATATTTTAAGTGACCCTTGTTAAAATCGCTTGTATTGTTAAGCCAAATGTGATTTATATACACGGTAGCTATTGTATATATGTATATAGGCAGAAAACGATACCGAAAACATGATGATGACAACGATAATGACGATAAGTTCGATTTAGTTCAAAACTTTGTAACAATGGTGTCACCCTGTCTTTATCTTTGCGATGATATTCTTCTTAAGAAATTGGTAAATAAAAACGTAAATTCAACTTGGAGGAAGTCTGAAAATTAATGGACGCGATCACAACCTCAAAGCTACAAGGGAATGGTGTACAAAAAGTTACAAATGTGGTTGTTTTCTCATCTTGTTCAGTACAGCTGCTGTATCGGTAGCAAAAGTTTCGCCTTTGCCTTTTCAAATTCATCAGATCTCAACCACTGCTTAATAATCTCCACCTACCTCTGATAAAGTATATAAATGGTTCAAGATCAAAACCCTTTTCCATTAACCCCTTATCCCTCAAACTACTAAAAACAAAGTGGTAAAGAACACAGTCACCCACGTATATAACATGCACTACAGAGAAGATAAACTAAATTAATAAATGTTTAGTATTTTTTGCGTTTATCAAAGAAAAGAATAAGTGTGAAGCTAACTCGAACTTCCTTTTGCAGAGGATGAGGACGAATATAGCTTTCATGTTTCGCGGTACCGACCAGAAGAATTGCAAAAGTTAGCCTCAAGGACTAAATTTACTAGAAAAGAAATTCAGCTCATGTATAGGGGATTTAAGCAGGTAAAGCGAATGGAACAGAACAGCCGTAACTTATTAAAGTTCAACTTTTGTTTAATTTCAACGCTTGTATGTTGTTTATCGGTTAAAACAACGGTTTAAAAACACAGATACATATCTCACAAACAAATAAATTTAACATTCACACAAAAATATTTTATCTGCTACTTAAAATACGAGAGCCATTCAACAAGTAAAGTGACAAATGATCCAATTTTAAAACTCGTTATTGAATAACTCGAAAATCTTCAGGTCATCATGGCAAGTCCATTAGAACATTGCAATATCATTACCAAGCCGGAAGAGAAAGAATAAAGTTGAAACACACCAACCTTCCCGTTCGCTAAAACTAAAGATTTAACCCTCTTGAAGATCAGAGGACTATCAATAGCAATTACTACTCTGCACAAAATTAAACCTGCTATCAGGAACAAACGTCGTGGACCTTTGACAAAATCAGTAGTCTTTCAGTCTTACCTCATCCCGCGTACAGTCCAGACCTTACCCCGTTTGATTTTTACCTGTTTAGGCCATTTAAAGATTTGCCAATAACGTCAAATAATTGTTTGCCAAAGGAATTATGAAGCTACAAGAAATATGGGGAAAAGGGGATGATTATGTGGAAAATAAGACCAAATTTTGTAAGAATCCAATAAACCATTTTTGCGTTTTAGCCATTTGTCTCATTGCTTAGTGAATGACCCTTGTAGAATGCAGTGAATTATGAAAATTTTTTATGTTTTGAAAAAGACAAGTTTTAGTACCCAGAATTGCACTTAGTACCCTAAATACTACTCTACATAATAGAATAGTCTAACTACCTTCATCAATCTGAAGCAACAGGCTTCTAGTATGTTGCCAACAAGCCTTGAACTTAATTTATAGCTGTAAGACTACCTCCGTTATGTACCTACTGTGCATATTCCTAACTAGACTAGAATCTGTTATTACCTTTAGAGAACTACATATATTTAAACTTTTTCAGGAATGTCCAACTGGTATGGTCGATGAAGAAGCTTTTAAACACATATTTTCTCAATTCTTTCCACAAGGAGGTAAACGTTTTTATTGTGTAATTAGTTCCAAAACTGTTTTTTCTTTTACTGTGATATTAATATGAGGAACTTGAATTAAATTAATTTCGGTTGAAACGTCAGATTTTGTAATTAATCAATTTTGCTCCAAAATAGGAGAACACGGGATCGTTACAGAAGCTTTTTATGAGCTTGTGCTTTTCTGTACGGTCGTATGAACCACCAAGTGGAGTGTAAAAACAAGAAACTTGAACGAAATTTATTATTTGCGAAACGGTGTCGACAAATATTTAATAACAAATGTCTCATCAAAAGTTTGTGCTCTATATTCGAAGACAACACCAAAATGTAAAAAATATCTTAACGATCTCAAAAGTTTTATTGTAGAAACAAAAAACACTAACGTTATTATTATTTTAGTAATAAATTTTCTCTCTGTTCCTGCACCAACATCAACTTTTTTTGAATAATTGTCATGATTTTGTATTCCAGATGCTACAAACTATGCCCATTATGTATTCAACACTATTAAACAAAAACAAACTGGAAAAATTAGTTTTGAGGTAAGTAAATAGTAATAAGTAAGCAAGCGATAAAGGTCGGCTTGAATAATAAAAAAATTAATCAAAAAAGTATCAGAAAATACTTATGTCGTTATGCAAGGTATAGACTAAGGGCATAATAACGAAAATACATTACAAAGTTTCAAGCCAACAATGTAAATAGCTTTCTGATCTGTTTAAGGTCTGAAAACCTGTTGCTAAAAGCTTTCAGGAACTGTAATGTAACACGTAAAATCCGGATACGGTTTAGATTGTACAGTACGTACCTGGTAACTAAATTATAAAAACCCTCTGCTTTCGAACCCTCAGGAATATGAAAAGCAAAACAAAGCAATATCTCGTAAATCTTGTGCAATCTACTCAAATACACAATAAAATTGGCCTTGTAGAACTAATGAACACGAAAAATATAACAATCTTTAACTGAATATGACAGTTTAATACAATTCTGTTTCAAGTTTCAAAAGCTTTTGCTTTATTTTTTAATTGAAGCTGCAAATCGGTCTGCAAATTTTTGAGTTTCTTTTTCTTCGAAACATTTTTAGCAAAAAAAATATTTTTAATGTAGCAATAACCCTAAATTTGTGTAGCGATATTTAGATTATTTTTACGAAAACCTTTATTAGAATTTATACAACAGAGGGACCAAGGATTCGAACCCATTTAGAGTCCTGAAACGTCCTGACAATTTGTCGATCTCCTTTCGTTTACAATTCTAGCAGCGGCGCCAGGGGGTGGTTCGTTTGGGTAACACGTGTTTAGAATCAAAGGAATCACGAGTTAGGGTTCCAAAATAAATAATGTCCAGCGCAAACCCGCACTGATGCAGTAACGAATTTCTCCTTTATCGCATAAATTATAATAATGAGTGCATTTTCACTAACCCAGTCGCAATCGTTATAATCAACACGTCTCATATAATTTACTTCATTAATAATAAGCCCTGAACCGCCCCCGACTACCCCGTCAACAGCAAATGGCGCATTATAGTTACGACATAATTCATTATCATTTTACAAATAGCGATTAAACCGTTACTTACTAAAGGTGCAATGACTAAATCTCGTTGCAGATATTCAACGTGATGATTAATTACAATCAGAAATACAATAATTAATTTAATGCCGCAAAGTGTACAGGACTACCCTCAAAAAATGGGACATGGGATAACTGTAGATTCTAGGAATACAAAAAATTAAACCATTGTCATATTAAATTTATTGTCAGTAAAATATTAATGGGCGAAGAGACGCAGGGTACTGAATCTGAACCTGAAGAACAAAATTAAATTTTTGCAATTATTCGGAAAAGTACTTTGTATAGCTGTCCCTAAATCCGACGGATCGTGAGAAATTTACAGTTCAATATCTAGGTAAAATTATAAATCACTCTGTATATCGTAAATCTCTTCTTTTCACATCATCACAATATTTACTGCTAGAGATAATGGTTTTAAAGGATTCTCAAGAAATCTAATTCGCTGTTAATTTAGATAAAGTTGGTGCACTAAATCGACATTGTGTTTTAAAGGATTTTCTTGGAATATTATCAAAAGTTTCACGAGGTAGTGTTCAGGAAAAGATGCAGTGGATATTTGGCCTTTATGATCTTAACGGTGACGGTCTCATCTCGAAAGCGGAAATGATAGACGTCGTTTCTAGTATTTATGAAATGTTAGGAAGGGCTACAAATCCACTTGTGGACGATAGCACAGCGAAGGACCACGTCGAAAAAATATTTCACGTAAGTACATATTTAATAAATTATCACATTTACATACTATGGTGACCTGACAAATCTTATTAGTAAAGTCTGATGAAGGGGATTCAACCCGTGGGCGACGAGAAAGGGCAAAGGTAAAGGGAAGGGCCTGAAATAAGTAATCTTTTCTAGCAAAAATAATTCCAGAATACATCACACTCAAAAACCGTTAGCACTATGAGATTCTACGTACTTTTCTGCATAATTATCAGTTTTCAAAGCTTAGTAAAAACCTTCTAAATCATAATTATTTCACGAGCGCATTTTGATGTTTCAATTATTCAACATGTGTTAGCAAAAATAATGCCGAAAAGTACCTATTTGACACCGCACTAAAAAACCGTTAGCACCACGAGATTCTACTTACTATTTTACATAATTATCACTTATCGAAGCTTACTAAATGCCTTTCATCTCATAATAATTTTACGAGCGCTTTTTGATGTTTCAATTATTCTACATGTTTTAGCAAAAATAATGCCGATAAGCACCTATTTGACACCAAACTAAAAAACTGTTAGCACCACGAGATTCTACGTACTATTTTACATAATTATCACTTGTCGAAGCTTACTAAATGCCTTCTATCTGATAATAATTTTACGAGCGCTTTTTGATGTTTCAATTATTCTACATGTGTTAGCAAAAATAATGCCGATAAGTACCTATTTGACGCCGCACTAAAAAACCTTTAGCACCTTGAGATTCTACGTACTATTTTACATAATTTTCAGTTCTCGAAGCTTACTAAATGCGTTCCATCTCGTAATAATTTTTACGAGCGCTTTTTGATGTTTCAATTATTCTACATGTGTTAGCAAAAATAATGCCGATAAGTACCTATTTGGCACCGCACTAAAAAACCGTTAGCACCACGAGATTCTACCTACTATTTTACATAATTATCACTTGTCGAAGCTTACTAAACGTCTTCCATCTCCTAATAATTTAACGAGCGCTTTTTTACGTTTACATTATTACATAAATTTTAGCATGGACAACACGGGAAGGTACTTAGTAGTCACCGCATTCAAAAACTGTTGGTACCATGAGATTCTATGTACTATTTTACATAGTTATCAGTTCTCAAAGCCTAATAGGTATCTTCCATCTCATTATAATTTCACGAGCGTTCGTTAATGTATTAATTGTTCTGTACTTCTACTTCTAAAATCTTATCATCAAACTCACCATTTTGTAGATTCCAAGTTGATTCATTTGTTAAAGTCTTACACACTTCACTAAAAACACACCGCTACATAGGCGTTTATTTCCTAAAAGTTAAAAAGTACACACCGAACATTTAATTACCGTAAAAATGTCCCGTTCAAACCGCTGAAATTTATTACTGTTAATTAATTTCTCCCGGATTATTTGCCACGAACATCGGAACGCCGGTAAAGAACAACTAAACTGCTTACAATCGCGAACATTAACGAATAACATTCGACAGATTCGGTTAACCTTGTCAATGTCACGGCTATTTTTGTTCAGAAATGGTATAAAAACTTGCATTCTTAATGAGATAATGTTTGCACAATGTGATGCAGTTCAAATAAACATATATATATAGGAACAGTTAGGAAAATCTTGTACCACAGTAAAACATGATTTGTAATGAATGCGATGCGAGACACCCTGTAGTTTCTACAGTTTTATTTGGTTTCAGCAAATTGATACAAATAAAGACGGCGTCGTCACAATAGAAGAATTAATGGAATGGTGTTCAAGGGATGAACACTTCCTTAAATCTTTAGACACTTTAGATACAATATTGTGATCTAGTGTTACGCTGAACGATTTTATATGTATAGTTTTAGATATTGAAAATGTCCAGTCCTTTATTTATAATAAAGAACTGTTTGAAAAATACGTAACAAGAAGTAGTTGCCGTATTTGGTGACCTGTTCAACAATTTCATCTCGGCGAATGATGCATTTACTACAAAATATTTCGGCATTTTCATTTTAATTTCATTTGTTTAGTGGCTGATTTCAACTTGTGCCAATTTAATAAAACGATATTGTAAAACATTCTCAAACAATTGTAATGGAAAATGTAGGGCAAAGACTGAATATGAATGAGATTAGCATATTCAACGATTTTAATAAAGTCTAATAATAGCTTGCAACAAGAATTTAACTTATATATTGTTATTAAAAATTGTTGTCTGACCTTCTATATATCGCATAGAGGTGTTCTTTCAAAGTACCTTTTCTAAATATGAAATAGAAAGATAATCTACATTCTTCAAACTGATACGCGTAATGTTTATTAGGAATTATTTATTTAATACACAAGTAATGCAGTAAAGTATAGCAAAACTAGTACTAATTACGTGTTTATTCAATAAATTCGTTAGATTCAGTGGATTCCAAGATTATAAGTGGTAAAAATACGATCATGTAATTTTTATTCAAACAGTAGTTAGATTCATTTCCGTGAAACTATTGCAGATCAACTTTTATAAATGTCAGTAATACTGTGCATTTTTTGTTTAGCTTAGTAATTTATTGAGAAAGCACATTTCTAAAATGTGCTGAAGTATATGCTATGCAATTGACTATTAATTAAGTAAGTGAAAATGTTTGTACTAATTAAGCGTCACAGTTACCCAAACTGTGGACCTTGTTGTGCTTTTTTGACTATTGCGTTTCAATATTTAAATAACGATAAATAGTTAGGAATTTGTCCTGTATTTATAACGTGTAAGCGCTACATTTACCTTACATTACTTATTACACAACTTATTGTTTTACGTATTATATGTAAATGTTACTTCGCTGTTACCGTGTCTACAATTTTTTGTAGGGTAGAATAGTAAATATAAATATAAAAAAAAATGGTAGATCTGTATAGAGGAAAAAAAGGAATTTAAAAAGGTAAGAACCATTAGGCTTAAGCAAACCAAGTGCTTCTTTTATCTGTTTAAATTCCTTTTTGAAAATATTTTACCAAGTGATAAGCCCAGTATTTGTACATATGTATGTATAGGCCATTTAAAACATTTTTTGATTTCGAACCAATTAAATGTTTAATGTTTATATTATAATAAAAAAATAGTAGATACTCTCATCTACTTCTATAGATGCTCGACGTATTACTGTTTACTTTTTAATTTTCAAATCCTAAAATTATAATATTGTACATTCCAATAGTGTAAATCCTTTTAATGCACTTTACGTGTATACATTTACAAAAATTCGCCTGTTCCTCTAACAATTAGCTTTAATAGAATGGGAAAAGTAGTGAATGCATTTCTCATGTAGCTACAGTATATTTACTATTTATACCAGGTATTTTCATACCATCATAATATGGCT